>NC_071400.1:47681682-47981995 GCF_022682495.2 Desmodus rotundus | reverse complement strand
TTAAATTGGTATAACTTTATGGATTGAGAAATACCCATCAAAATTGCAAACACTCACTCTTACATTCAGCAGTTCCACTTAGGGTGATTTATCCTATAGATACACTTACACACGTGCAAAATGGCATCAGTACAAGGTTGTTCAGTGCGGTGTTATTTATATTACCAAAACATTTAAAGCAACCTAAATTTCTATCAATAGGAGGCAGTATAAATTATGGTATAGTGTTGTAGCTTTGTGTTATGCCTAACAACATAAATCCTGGAACCATACCAGTGGTTCAAATTCTGGATCTTCCACTTAGTTTTTGAGTGTCAGTTTCCTCATTTAAAAGGAAGATAATAGTAACGTCTACCTACAAGGACTGTGGCGAGGATTAGATGAAGTTAGTATGTCTGAAGAGCTTGCAACAACATCTTCTGGCATATCGTAGTGCCATATAAAGTGTTACCATTTTTATTATGCTGTATTTTGTTACTCACGCAATGGAACACATGCTGCTATGGAAAAGAATGCAGAAGCTTCCTATGGGCTTACATGGAAAGCTGGCTAAACTGCTAAGCAAAACATTACCAACAGCAACAAAACAGTTGTGTAGTAGTATGCTATTTTGAGGCGTGTGTTTTAAGGAGGAAAATAAAATACTTTAAAAGTTTACTTACATATTTAAACCAAACTTTTGGGAAATACGCAAACGCAAAAAAAAGTCTTTACTCGTGGAGTTGTAGGAGGGATTCTGTGGATGGGAGGAAGGGGTGGGAAGGTGATTTTTCACAGGATGACTATTTGTATCTTAGATTTTGAAGTACAGATGGTCCCCAGTTTACGATGGTTATTGACATGATTTTTAGAGTTTAAGATAGTGTAAAAGCAATATACATTTAGTGGAAACCATACTTCAAATTTCAAATTTGGATCTTTTCCCAGGCTGGTGACATGCGGTAGGATACTCCACGTGACAGCGTCATTGAGCCCACAGCTCCCAGTCAGCCACGTGATCACAGAGGTAAACAACTGGCACTCTACGGCACACTCATTGTTAGATGGTTTTGCCCAAATGGAGGCTAATGTTTAAGTATCCTGAGCATGTTTAAAGTAGGCTAGGGCAAGCTATGGTGTTCGTTTGGTAGGTTAGATATATTCAATACATTTTCAACTTATAGAATTTGTAACTCACAATGAGTTTATTGGGATATAACCCCACTGCAAGTTAAGGAATATCTGTATATCAATGAATTATGTAACAAAACAATCAATGGAAAAATGAAACTGATTTTATGCTCTTTCTTAAAACTTCCACTGGTTTTCTACAGCTCTTAGAATAAAGGCCAAACCACTGACCATGGCCAAAAAGCCCCTCCTATGTGACCCCTACCTGCCCCTCAGGTCCAGTGTCACCCCTTTTCCCCTGACTCCCTCTCCTGCTGCAATGCTGCTACACATGCTATTTTGTCTGGCCATCCATCGGGATTCCCTCTCCTAATCCTATACTTCCCTTGTAAACTCCTCTACTCACCCTTCAGCTTTCAGATGAAATGTCACTTCCTTGGGGAACTCTTCCCCAAACCTCCAACCCAGGTCAGCTTGTGTTGTTGTAAACTCTTGTAAATGAATATTCCTTTCCTTCAGAGTACTTACCCTAGTTACACAGAGCATGGCAAAAGTACGTTTACATTTGTTTATATGAAAAATAATATGATAATAATAGTACAAGAATAAACTCTGTTTTTGCATAGTTACAACTGTAAACCTACTTCACCCCACTCTGTATACATTCATTTGTGTGATTATTTGATTCTCGTCTCCCCCCACTAAAATATAAGTTCTATGAGAGAAGGGGCGGTATCTGATTTTTCGCTCATCAGGGTACGCCAGTGGTCAGTGCAGAGCCTGGCAGAAAAAAGGCAGATGTAAATACGTTGCTATGGTTTTGAATGTTTGCATCCTCCCAAATTCATATGGTGTAATCCTAACACCCAAAGATCATCATCTTAGGAGGTGGGTCGTCTGGGAGGCACTTAGGTCATGAAGCTGGATCCCTCATGAATGGGATCAGGGCCTTAGAAAACAGGCTTCACTCAGAGAGTCCCAAAGAAGCTGGACCCAAGGAGGAACACACCAAGGCACATGATAATCACATTATCCAAGATTAACAAAAGGAGAGAATCTTAGAAGCAGCAAGAGAAAAGGACACAGTTACCTACAAAGGAGTTCCCATAAGACTGTCAGCTGATTTCTCCAAAGAGACCTTACAGGCAAGAAGGGGCTGGAAAGAAGTATTCCAGGTCATGAAAGGCAAGGGCCTACATCCAAGATTGCTCTATCTAGCAAAGCTGTCACTTAGAATGGAAGGGCAGATAAAGTGCTTCTCAGATAAGGTAAAGTTAAAGGAGTTCATCCTCACCAAGCCCTTATTATATGAAACGTTAAAGGGACTGATCTAAGAAAAAGATCAAACTATGAACAGTAAAATGGCAACAAAGTCACAGTTATTAACAACTGAACCTAAAACAAAAGCAAATTAAGCAAACAAGTAGAACAGAAACAGAATTACAGAAATGGAGATCACATGGAGGGTTATCATCAGGGGGGTCGGAGGGGGAGAGAGGAGGAAGAGGTACAGAGAATATGAAGCATAAATGGTAGGTAGAAAATAGACAGGGGGAAGTTAAGAATAGTATAGGAAATGTAGAAGCCAAAGAACTTACACTGTACGACCCATGGACATGAAATAAAGGGGAGGAATGTGGGTGGGAGGGGGTATGCAGGGTAGAGGGGAATAAAGGGGGGGAAATGGGACAACTGTAATAGCATAATCAATGAAATATATTAAAAAAAAAAAGAAAACAGGCTTCATAGGGACTGCTCACCCCTTCCACCATGTGAGAACACAGAAAGTGCTGGCTATGAATGAGGTAGAGGGCCCTCACCAGAAGGTGACCACCTTGATTTGGACTTCCAAGATTCAGAATCATGAGAAATAAATTTACATTTCATATAAGCTACCCACTCAGTGTTATGTTATTATAGCAGCCTGAACAGGCTAAGCCATATGTTAGATAAATGGATTAATCAGATACGGGACTGGGATGATTCCCAGGTTTTAGTTGGGGTGACTGGGTAGTGCCATCTCTCAAAATGCCACAGGAGAGAAGCATAGCTGATGGGGAAAACATGAGGGCAGCATGGACAGGTTGCGTCTGAGGTGTGCTTGAGACATTCAGGTGGAGATGTTGAGGAACAATATGAAACTGAATTTCCTAAGTCTGGGCTGCAGACAGGAATGTGGTGGTCATCACCACACAGACTGCTGCTTAAACGGTGTAGGCTCATGAGACCATGCTGGGAGTAGCAAGTGAAAGGTGAGGCCAGAACAGAACACTGGGGAAATCAACATCTTGGAGGATAGAGGAAAAAGGAACTGAAGAAGACAAAAGACATGGTCAGTGAGGTTGGCAAGCCAAGAGAGGAGGAGAGTTTGGAAGCCCTTAGAGCAGAGCCTTATCCATGTAACTGCTTCTATTATTATGTATATAATATATGTCCTTAAATCTATTGACATTTTTCCTAAAGTATATTTGTTTATAAGAGAAATTTATATTACCCATGAAATCCTGGATTCACTACACTGGGTACCTATTTTAATATATGTTAAATATATAACTTTTAAAAAATATTATTTCTTTACCCCCTGAAATCACCTCATGAGGTGTTAAGAGCACAAGCATAATAGAAACCATGAAATTTTAGTGGCGTATGTCTGAATGACTTGATTTTCTCTAGTAGGCCAGAACTGGGCACAGGGATTAGACACTTTTTCAGTGAAAGCGGCAAGGGAGTGAGACACTTTCAGGAGCTGGTAAAAGTTCCAGTAATTGGTTATAGTGTTACAACCTGATTGGCTAAAGGAGGAGGCTGAAAGGAGTCAAGGTTTGGGTCAAATAAAGGGACACAGAGACTTATAACCTCAGACAGAGGACTTTTAGGGGTGGGAGGAAGGCAAGGTCCAGGTGGCTGAAGAGAAAAGGATGCAAAAGTCACTGAATTAAGAAACCCAAACCTTGAGAGGCTGGGGATAAAATGAGCAGTCCTCACTGGCAGCCTGTCAGCATACGGGCTAGCATTGTAATGGAAAATTTGAGAGCCCTTGGCCCAAAGATATCTAGGAATGTGGGGCAAGTGGCCAAGAAGTTAGGTAGTGGTGGAGTTGAAAAAAACGAGGTCAAGAGAATGATAAAGGAGAAGCATTTCTACATAAGATAGAGATGAAATAGTAGCCCAGAAGAGACAGTGTGCAGCCAGGCAGCACATGGGGCTAGGCAGAAAGAACAGTCTCCATTAGAGGGAGCTTCAAGCAAGAGGTAGGACTTAGTGTCCTGTGAAGAGCTAGCAGCAGGGCTGGGGTGGGGGTGGGGCGTTATACAAAAATATACTTCCAAAGGTCCAAAGGCAAAGAGTTGGGAGGAAAAGAAACAGAAATCAAGAGCCAGTCTGGAGGAAGAAAAGAATACTGTGGACAAAGATGGTGGTGCCAAAGGGCTCAAAGAACAAGGGTGGAATGGGGTTCCTGCTAAGCACCACTCAGTCACCTCCAAACCACAGGAAGAAGTAGGGGTGTGCCTCTTAAGAAAACACAGTTCCTGAGAACTAGAGGTGTCTATAGGAAAGCCGTCTTGCCTTGGATAAAAAAACCCTGAGCCAGTTATTTCGGGGAAAATTACAAGAGACTTCTAGGGAAGAGAAGCCCCAAACCCTCAGCTTATTTGGTTTATAGGGAATAATCTCCCCATCGCTCACTCCGGATTCCATTTTCCCTCTGTAAGGCCTAGGACCAAGGCTCCAACTAAAGGTCAAACCAGCGAGAGGAAATCCAGAGTATTGTCAAAATACCCATAATTTCCCCCAAGTGAACAGCAGAGGGCAGCAAAGAGCCAAAAAGGAAGCGAGCTGGGAAAATGAACTAGCCTTCTGAAATCATACCATGCTGTCTCAGTATACCCTCTGTCATACTTACGATGTTGTATTACAATGGCCCATCTTCTCCAATAGATGAGGATGGAAGACCCCCAGCCTGATGTGCTTAGGAGACAGACATCTATCTTTTAGGGCAACTTGGCGTGGGGAAACAGTACTGGTTTGGGAGGGAAACTAGGCCATCTTTGAATCTGGGCTGTGAGCAAGGTACCTAACATTTCTGAGCCTTGATTTTCTCCTCCATAGAAGGAAGATTTTTCACCAGGTTGGCTGTGATGAGAAAATACTTAAAACATGCCTAGCATACTATCTCACAAACAGTAAACAATAAAAAGAAAACATTGACATTCATACTGTTATTATTATTATGGCCTCTTCTCAGGGTCAGGCACCAAAGGGGGGGTGAATCACTAACAGTAGGAAATAAATAGAAATTAAGACTTGGAATTCCTATTTCCTCAGCTCAGTTTCCCTGAACAGTGCAGCAACAGATCCAACAGAAGGCCACAGTGGAATCAGCCACATCTAGAAGGTGCTGCTTCCCAGATTGTTTGTTGGACGGGAGAGCAGGAAATGCCTGCTTGGTATTTTCCATGTCAGACCAGTCTAGGTCAGCTACCTGACAGATTTTTAGAGGCACCTCAGAGCAAAACAGGTTTAACTAATAGCCATGCACATTTTGGCTAGAACTTGTAGTACACCCCATAGAAACCAGCAACGAGTGGTGGGGACCTAGAGCTCTGGGACAGCTGCCTGCCTGGTGCCCTTCAGAATGAGTCTATCTCCAAGATTAAAGTATTATTAGGAAATTATTTCCTGTGCCGCAGAGAACATATAAGAGAAATGACAGAGGTCTCCCAGCTATTGGAACTTCAGACTTCCCTTAAAGCTCAGAGGGAAAAATAGCGAATTTAAAGCAAATTAGAAGTTAGGATCTCTTTGACAGTGTGAGGCCCCAAGTGGCTGCACAGGGTAAAAACTATCTCAAAGAATATTTGGATAAGTTCTGAGAATCTTAATTGATACAAACCATGCACAGGGACAAATCACTGGACTGGTAGTAGCCATCATGGACAGCAATAATGCCCACCCTCCAACATGTTCCTGGACACTACCCCATGCCATAAGTCCTTAAGATTTGCCAGAATTCCTGAGCTAGAGAAAGCACACTTCCAAACCATCTCCCAGTGGGCTCAAGGGTCCATGTGGCCTCACATCATTTTTAATGCAATAGAAGTAAAATCATTGCTGTCTAGGGTGAGGAGGGTTGATCTCCCAGAAAACTCCCAGCAGCCAAAATAAAGGGGCTTATGGCTAAGACTAGAAGAGGCTATCTTCCAAGTATATGCCTTACAGGATGGTAAGAACACTGAGAAGGAGCTGCTCTCACACTTAGTATAAAAGGGATAGGAATTTCCCTTCCCTTTTGTCTACTACACAATAGATGGAGGGGATAATTTAAGGGGCATTGTAAAATCACAAATCAGCTTCCATTGTACGCCCCCTCTCCTAGGTTGGTGGTTTCTCCCATATGACCAAATAAAAGTTTTCAATAGTGTATTTTGCATAAAGGTCACTGCTTTCACCTGCCTCTTCCCTCAATCCCATAAGCCCACAGTCCCTGGACTTCTTGCCTCTTTCAGTATCTTCTTTGGTTCTGAGAAAATGAATATAGTGGTCTATCTATTGAGAGGACCAGGTGCTTCCTTCTCTCCCTCTACCCCACACCATACACTAAGGCAATGGGAAGGCACAAGCACAAGTGAGTGGCAGAGTGTGGGAAGTTCTGTGCAAACCCAAACAACCACAGTCAGAGTCCAAGGCCTAGGCCCTGGTACAGACAGTCATCAGCACCAACCTCACTCACAGAGGATGGTTCTAAAAAGTCCCTGTCCATACCCATTTCCCACTGCCTGGTACCTGACATAAAGAATGCTACAGAAACTAAGCCAGGCAGCACTGCAAGACCCCAGTAGGCACCCCAAGAGGCTGTGACTCCCCAAAACAGAAGGGAGCATTTAGGTATTGGGTAGGACAGAGGTATGGTTCACTGGGCTTACCTCCTTTCCAAAGCAGGTAGATGGGTACCACATAGAGCATAACATGCTGAATGTAGTAAATCTCCAATTCAAAGGGGAGCTGCAAGGACAGGAGGGAGAGGTGTTTTAGAGCAGGAACCAAACATTTCAACTGATTCTGAACTTGAACGCTCTTGCTCTTTACAGCCTATGTCTTAGCAACCCCATGCATTTCACCAGTTCACCACCTTCATAATCATACCCCCCCAAAAAAAAAGACTAAAATGAATATACTTATGATCTAGGCTGGCATCTTCCAAAGTGTATTTTGCAGAGATGATACTTGGAAAATGTTCCACTAATAAAGTTGGTTATCCCATAATTTCTGGCTGTAAAAACCAGTAGGGATTGTGGCTGAGAAAGATGGAGGGCTTCTGGAGTACTAAGCATTTCCTCTTTTTTGTTTTTTTTAATTGAATATTTTTTTCCATTTTTTAATTTTTTAATTTATTTTTATCACTTTTTAAAATACCTTTACATTACCTTTTAGTCCCCTTATACCCCCTGCCCCCAACAATGACCACACTGTTTTCTATGTCCATGAGTCATTTTTCCTTTTTGCTCAATCCCTCTACCCCCTAACCATGCCCTGACTAGTGCCCGCACACAGACTTACTCAGACTCACTCCCTCTGAGCTCCAGCACCAGGACAATAGCTTGAAAGGAACCAGGCATATATGGGGAGGTACTGAATTTTCTGGCATCAGGGCAAAAACTGGGGGAGTAGCTTTCTGCCAGACAAAAGTGCTGGCAGAGACCATTGTTCCTTTCCTGAGATAACCCATCCCCCAACAGAGTCAGCAAGTAGATGCCACATCTGAATCTTTATCAACCTGGCTCACACTGTTCACCACACCCTGGTGATTCCCTGAGACCCCACCCCACCCAGCTTGCAGGGCCACTTAAGCTGTTTCTAGTAGCTTTTCAATACAAATGGCAAGTTGGAAGACAAGGTAAGAGAAAACACTGAATCAGAACAGCAAAAAGGAAAATGAATTTAAAAAATGAGCAAAGTGTTAAGGAGGCTCTGGGATAATATCAAGTACACAAATATTAGCATCATGGGGGTGTCAGAAAGAAAAGAGACAGAGAGCAAGAAATTGAAAACCTATTTAAAGAAATAATGACTAAAAACTTCCCTAACCTGGTTAAGGAAATAGACTTATAATTCCAGGAAGTGCAGGCAGCCCCAAACAAGATGAACCCAAAGAGATGCACATGAAGACATACCACAATTCAAATGCAAAAGGTTAAAAATAGAATATGAAAAGGAGAAAGAGAAAAGCAGTTAGTTACCAACAAGGGAGGCTCCATAACACTGTTGGCTGATTTCTCAACAGTAACTTTGCAGTCTAGAAGGGATTGGCATGAAATATTCAGTGATAAAAAGCAAGGACCTACAGCCAAGACTGCTGTACCCAGCAAAGATATCATTTAGAATCAAAGAGCAGATAAAGAGCTTCCCAGACAAGACAAAGCTAAAGGAGTTCATCACCACCCAACTAGTATTACATGAAATGTTAAATGGTCTTGTTTAAGAAGAAAAGGAAAAATAAGAGATTAAAAATATGAACAATAAAGTGGTACTAAACACATACATATCAACAATTGTATCTAAACAAAAAAATAAATGAACCAACAGAACAAAAACAGACTCATACATACAGAGAACATTTTGACAGTTGTCTGATGGGAGGGGGGTTGGGGGATGGGTGAAAAAGGTGAAGGGATTAAGATGTACAAATTGGTTGTTACAGAATAGTCATGGGGATATAAAATACAGCATAGGGAATATAGTCAGTAATATTATAATAATTTTGCATGGTGTCAGATGGGTACAAGATTTACTGGAGTGATCACTTAGTAAGTTATGTAATGTCTACTCACTGGCATGCACACATCAAACTAATATAATATTGTACATCAACTCTAATTTAAAAATAACAAATTATCTAAAAAGATAGAACCTGGGTGGTCTCTACAACTACAAAATCTGCTTAGTATTGTTTATCCAGTGTATTCCAAACTTAGTTGGCCAGTGCCTTTTAAAAAATAACACGCAGTATTCTGCAGAATATGCTGGCAGAAACACAACCTTACGTCACTTCCTGTTCCTGATAAGTAGCTGGTGAGCTATTTAAAAGCTTATTTATCATCTGACATCAAGAACATGTGGAATAAGAGTTATTATTCCTAATTTCCAGATGCAAAAAAGAATGCTTGCTAGAGCCAATGTCATCTAGATCCAAGAATGAAGAGTTTCCCCACTACATATTTGGAATCAGTCCAGAGTTAGCCCTACTTTTGGGTGAAGCCCAAGCAACTGGGCCAATAATTTTTTGTCATAGGTTGCCAAAAAGTAGTCCCCAATCTCTCTCCATCCTACATGCTCATTCATTCACTCCTGTTTCCCATCTCTCTCTCATAATGGAAGCTCTGGATTACCAAGGCAGAGCACAGTTTCAAGATAGCATGTGCACCATGGTGTAGACCCTGGCAGCGGGAAGAGAATGGAAATGCCTAGGTGACTAACTCAATTCCAGCAGCTGGCAAGAGGCCTGGTCTCCAGGTTTACACAGCCCTCAACACCCTTCCCAAGGGGAAGCCCAGAGAAACAAGAACACCCAGGGGAAGGGTCAGCTGCTTACTTGTTCCCTACAGGACACACACAGAAGCAAGGTTTTGTGCTAATGATAGGAAGCATTTATGGGTTCCCCAGGCCCGGGAGCCCACGTCTGCCTTGTGCCAAGAGCTGAAACTGAAAGATGGCAAAGCTACCAGAATGAGAGCTGGGACAACTGTGGATCCTGGACAGATACTGGCTCTGGTTCTTTAAAATAAAAACCCACACACCGGGGAAATTTCCCATAGATCCAGATGATGCTCGACTTTTATTTTACGTTCACAGAGAAAAATGTAAAATCCCAGAAAAACAGATAGGTTCCAAGCATCTTTGTAGACCATAATGGAATAGCTGGAAAAAAAATCACGGGTTTGACAATAGGCATCATAAGCAAGAGGTAGTTATGTAGGCTTGAGAGGCCCACACTGGACCCTCATAGTAATGTGGTCTTGGATCACCCTACTATCTTAAATTTCAGTACTGATTCATGCTTTTTCAAATGTTTTTACATCCATGATCAACTCAATCCTCTCAAAAACGTCCTGAAGTAGGGGGTAAAGTATCATCATTTGACAGATGAGGAAACTGAAATGCAAACGGGTTAACTGGCTTGATGGTGGTCACCCAGAAAACAGGCAACGAGGAAAAGAACCCAGGAAGGCTCAGTGTTCTCTGGCTGTAATCTGAATTTTCAGGTACCTAAGGGACTTGGCATCTCCCTGAAATGGTCCTGGGAACCCAGACTGCTCTTGCATAGAAAGAAGCACAGAACGAGGCCAAGGACCTGCAGACTGTGCTCCCAGATAGGTTGGCAAACGGTATCTCTGCTAGCCTTTCAGACTATTTACCTCACTGTACTCGCAGTACCCAGTTGTTTCTCCCTCCTTGACAGCCCTCCTAGGAAGCAATCTGCCCACCTGCATGTCCAGCTTAGCACTGTGGCTGCAAGTAAGGACTTTGGAGTCTGTCAAATATGTGTTCTAGATTTGATTCTGCCACTTAGCCCTGTGGTCTCAGCTAAGTCACTTAATCTCCCCACCCCAGTAAAATGAAGATTAACAGTAGCTGGTATAAAATTATTGTAAGATTTCTAATTTTAAAAAACATAACAATCATTTATATAGCACTTATTATGTGCCAGGAATTATTATAGACACTTAGTTAACTATTAATCCATATAATCCTTGTAACAACTGAGCAGAAGGTACTCGAATAACATTGTTTCCTTCCATGTTGTTTTGTTATAAAGCTGATGAGATGCTGTAGGACCTTAACTTGGTTTGTATCAATTAGCCTGTGATAAAACTGGTTTTGTAATATGTTGTTTTGCTTAAAGTTACAGAACCTACTGATGAGGTTAAGTGAGGACTTACTACGCTGTTCCAAATATCACCATTTTACAGATGAGAAACTGAGACATAGAGAGGTTAAATAACTTACCAAAGGGCAAATGACACATTCAGTGACAGAATCAAGATTCAAACCCAGGCCATCTGGCTCTAGAGTGTATAGATTTAGCTAGTATACTCTGCTTCCCACTGTCACTCCCTCCACCCACCCACCCATCCAAAAAAAAGCCTTACATTCAGGAGGTACACAATGGATAGAAGCTGTTCTCATTAATGGGAGTGGTAAAGGTAGTACAATAGCAGCACTGAAATTAGTACTCATCCTCACTGTCTCTCACATGGGACCTGGGTATAGCCCCTCCCTGTTCACATGACCCTCCCCTTCACAGCCTGCTCTTTCCCCCTGTGGCCCTAGCCCCACATCACACAGTGGCCCAGCTTGGCCTGCAACACCAGCCCACTCAGGCTGTGTAGACACCTCAGGCACAGATCGCAACTGGTGTGGCCAGGAGACTGCCCCATCAGCAGTGTCCTTCCTCTGAGGGTTGCCTCACCCCCTATTCCAAGAGTTCCCTACCTTGGAAGGCCACAGAGAGTATTAAAGTGAGTTTGGGTATCACTGATAGCCATGGCCAAGGAAGGAGCGAGAGGATACAGGCAAAGGAGGAAGTATAGGAGTATAGGGAGAGGAAAGAGATGAAAGAGAAAGGGGGACAACTTTTAAAAACACACATACACACAAGTGGCAGGAAGAAGGGAGCAGACTGGGAACAAGAACCTACCAATGGTCATTTAATAAGAATAGTTATGAAGCACTTATGTACCATGCACTCTGTAACATACTTTCACCTGTGTTATCTCATTTAATCATTACAAGTTTCCTGTGAAGCAGGAACTATGATCATTCCCATTTGACAGATAAGGAAACTGAGGCACAGAGACATTAAATAACGCCCAAAGAAGAAATGGCACAGCAGGGATGGTAAAGGATATTCAGCAATGAAGAAGAAAGAAAAAAGGCAATTTTCTTTACCGAGCCCTGAATCTAGGCCAAGGCCCAGGGACTTTCTCATCGAGCCTCCCCACTCTCTTCCCCCCATTTTGCAAACACTATTTGTAAAATGTCATACTTCCCCAAAAGAAATTCCACTTGGCTAATTAATTTCTAATCTACAGAACTCACATCTGGAACCACACTCTAATGCACATATCCTGGTTCCTTTTCAGCTGGAGGATTCCCAAGGCTTTAGATCAAAATCTTACATCACTGAGATTGAAAATCAAAAACAATAAAAACATTTCAAGCTGCACAGGTCATTAACTTCCTTCTCATACCCAAGTCAACATCTATCTTCGAATCCAAAGAGCAGAGTGGTAGAGTTCTCTAGGTCTCTGGAATCAGACTGCCTGAAACATTAGGTGCAACTGCCCCCCTCCTTTTTTTTACACTGGATCATTCCCATCAGAAAACAAACAAGTTACAACATTGTTCATTTAAAGGGACAAAAACTCTTGTCCTCGCCAGTGTGGCTCAGTTAGTTGGAACATCCTCCCATAAACTGAAAGGCTATAAGCTCGATGCCCAGCCAGGGCACATGCCTGGGTTGTGGGTTTGGCCCCTAGTCAGGGCTAATAGAAGAGGCAACCAACTGATGTTTCTCTCTCCCTCTCTTCCACTCTCTCTAAAATCAATGAACATGTCCTCAGGTGAAGATAAAAAAAGAAAAAACAAGAGACAAAAACTCTTGATTCTAGTTTCCCTTCTAGGTATCACCCCCATCTCTCTGCTTCCCTTTATAGCAAAACTCCTCAGAGCATTTGTCTCTCCTCATTGCCATCATTGCCTCTTCCCTAATTATCCTTCCATCCAATCCAATCAAATTTTCACACCCACCACTCCCCCTACATTGCTTTTACTGAGGTTACCAATGACCTCCACGTTCCTAATTCCAATGGGTAATGAGGATGGAAGCTAGCCCCTATAGCATCTTTGTATGAATTTTAAATAGCTGCCCCTTCTTCATCCCCTTACCAGAGTGTCAATTTTGGGTCTCTTCTTATTTGACCCATCAGCAGCATGTGATGCAGTTGACCATTCTCTCATCCTCAAAACACTTTCTGCACTGGGCATCCAGGATATCACTCTCTTCTTCCCCTGCCTCAATGTCTCCCATTCTCAGTCTTCTTTGCTAAATCTTCCTTATGTCCCTTACTTTAAATATTGGGGGGGGGGGGGACCAGAGCCAATTCCTTGGATCTCTTTTCTATCTACTCTCATTCGTGAAATAACCTTTTTCAGGTTCCTGGCTCTAAATACCATCTATACACTATGACTCCCCAATGAATATCTCTTGCCTAGAGTCAGGCTGCTAAGATGGAAACTCTAGCTCCATTATTTAGTTGCTTTGGGAAAATCATTTAATCTTCCTCTGCTTCAGCTGGCTCATTTGTAAAATGGGAATAATAGTACGTATCTCATCAAGCTGTGGCAAAATTCAGTGATATGATGCATGGCTCAGTGCTGGCATATAATATGTCCTCAATAAACACTGGCTGTTATTATCATCCTCCTCTTCAACATCAATCAGTCACTAAGTGGTAAAGCCAGGATTTCAGTCCCAGCCAACAAGACTTAATGTCAGTTCTCTCTGACTGAAAGGCAGGAGTGTCCTCATCACTCACTCTGCCTTAGCAAGAGCCTCCAGCAAGAGATGGTGGCAACTGGGCCTACCCAACAGCCCTAAGTCACATATCAGTATACTTATCAGATAACTACGAGGGTATCTTTAGCTCCCCAATTCAATCCATTCTTTTGCCTCATTTCTAGGTAAGTTTATCCCTGGAGCCCATGTTTCTCAAAGGAATTTCAACACTGCTCTCCTCTTCTTACCCATGACAATACTATTCTTCCTCTCATCCAATCAACAAAAAATAACACTGAGACATGAGTAGATGCCAGGTAATATATGTACCTGGCTCTGGGTATACGGCAATAATGAAGACACAGTCCCTGCCCTACAGGAGTTCATAGTCTAGTTGAGGGGGTTAACAGATAAAGGGATAATGTCTGTGCAACAAAAAATCATGGAAGTACCTGTGGATCAAGCACTGAATTTGGTTTGGTTTTTCTTTGAAAGTCAAGGACAGTCCTGTATGATGTACAGATGTGTAGAGTTCCTGCTGGGGGCTGGGTTCATGGATGCTAATGGAGGCAGGGACACCAGTTAGGAGACTGGCAGCAGCAATATTTAAGGCAAGCTTAAGGCAGAGGCAGCAAGAGAAGTGAGGATGGACAGATCTGAGCGAAGGTAAGAAAGTTGCATCACTAGGACTAAGTAACTGATTGCATAGTAGTTATGCAGGAGTAAGTAGAAGAAAGATGTCAAAAACAATCCCCAGGCTTATTGCCTAGGTAGATAGTGGGATGTTGGAGCTTCTCCCTAAGTTGGGGCCTACAGTCAAGGAAGCAGTTTGAAGAAGGTGGGGTATAAGAAAAGAAGCTAGGACGATGCTGAGTTTGTGAGGCTAGGGTGATAGCCTGGTAGGACGCTCATAAATCAGTGGGAATGTGCATCTGGAAAGGATGAGAAGAGTTGAAAGGCAAGTGATATACATGTATAACTATACTACACACACACACACACACACATTATAAAACACAAACATGGAAAACTAAAAGAATGAAATTCTGAAATGTGTAGAAATGCTAGTATTTTGTTTAATCAGCCCAGGAGAACATCTTATGCACCATACTTTTCAGACACCTGCTCCACAGTACTCTTTCAAGAAGAGTCAACTAATGGAGAAAGAGGGAAGACATAAATCAAGGGTAGTATCAGTAAAGAAAAATAATTATAAAGAATGAGAAAGACCTGAACATACTTATAGGCTGATGGAAGGAGTCAGCAGAGAAGGAGAGGCTAAAGAGGAAAGAGGGACAGGAGGCACTAGGTGGTGAGAGGACCTGAAGGAGCCATGGGATAGGACCCAGATCACAAAGAAAGGGATTTTCTTGGGCTCCAGGAGGTGAGCAGCAAAAGACAAGCTGAAGTGAGAATAACTGCAAAAGGGAAGAGCATGCTAGAAATTGAGAGACCTAAAAACTTAAGGAGTTCACACTATGTGGCAGGAAATTTGGCATTACCAAAAGAGTCCGTGGCTGATGATGAGATGCAAAGCGAGGATACATGGTTATAAAGACAACACTGGTGTCGGCTTAGCCCCAGATGGTAACCTCTTGAAAAGAAAAAAAAAAAAGGGGGAGACTAGGAAAAGATAATTGATATGGTCTGAATGTGTGTGCACCCTGCCAAATTCACGCTTAATGTGATGGTATTTAGAGGTGGGGCCTTATTGAGTTATGAGGATGGAACCCTCATGAAGAGGATCAGTGCACATATAAAAGAGGCCTCAGAAAGCTCCCTAGCCCTTTCTGCCCTGTGAAGATACAATGAAAAGTTTGCAACATGGAAAAGGCCCTCATTGGACCGTGCTGGCACCCAGAACTGTGAGAAAGATTTCTGTTGCTCATCAGCCACCCACTCTATGGTATTTTGTTAAGCATGAGCAGCCTTGGCTGGTGTGGCTCAGTGGATTGAGTGCCAGCCTGCGAACCAAAGGGTTGCCGGTTCGATTCCCAGTCAGGGCACATGCCTGGGTTGCAGGCCAGGTCTCCAGTAGGGGGTATGTGAGAGGCAACCACACATTGATGTTTCTCTCCCTCTCTTTCTCCTTCCCTTCCCTTCTGTCTAAAACTAAATAAAATCTTTTTTAAAAAAGAAGCCTGAGCAGACTAAAATAGTAAGTCATCTCCCTTAGAAGGGAAAGAGAAAGGATGTAACCCATTCTTACATTGGTGCCTTTGGTACCAATGTTCCTGCCAACTAAGTCTGGCTTTGGAACACTGTATCTTCATTAACTGACCACAGACTTTTACTGTTGTCTACTGGTGCCACAAACTCCTTGGGAATAAATGCCACCTCCTTAGAAGGGCCACAAAAGGAATGCCCAAGAGCTAAAATAAACCACAATACGTTCACAGAACAGAATACCATGTTGCTATTAAAAACAACAAGGTGCCATAAAGAAACATTCAGAAAAATCCAGAATGTGGGCCTCTCTGCAAAACAACTGGCGTGGAGTCATCAAAATTTCAATGTTGTGAATGAAGGAGGTGGCAGGGCTGTTTTTGGATTAAAAAAAAAACAACAAAAACTGAAGAGATAACAATCAAACTAATTTTGAAACTTGACTGGACTATTTTTTTCTTAGTTTAAAAGACATTTTTGGAACAGTTTGGGAAATTTTAATATAAACTGATTATTAGATAAAGTAGACAGTATTATACAATACAATTGTTGATAATTTTCTTGAGTGTGAGAATGGTATTGTGCTTGTAAAAGACAATGTTCTTTTCTTAGGAGCTTCAGGCTGAAGTACTTGGAACTGAAGTATCAAGATATCTGCAACTTTTTTCTTTGAAATGATTCACAAAACTTACATAGAAAGAAAAATGCACTTAGAAAGTGAATATGGAAAAAGTTAATTGTTGAATGTAGTCAGAGGGTATATGTCATTTGTTATACTATTATTTCAACTGCAGTATATTTGAAAATTTCTATAATAAAAGTTGGAAACATCTAAAAAATTAAATGAATTTAAATGAGGTAAAGCTGAACTAATACAGCAAAATTCTAAAAAGTATTAACGGAAGGAAACACAAGGTATGCTCATTTTGGACAATTTGTCAATATTTATCAAAATTTTTAAATACCCATTCACTTTAACTAATGAATTTAACTTCTAGGAATTTATACTAACAAAGATACTTGCATACATATGAAAGCTATCTGTATAAAAATGCCTATGGCTACATTATTTGTAATAACAAAACAAAACAAATGTCCATCAGTAGGAGAGTCAGCAAAAAATATTTGGGAAGACTAATTAGGTAACCAGTTACAAAAAAGGAGGTACAATCATTTGTAGGTAAATCTATGTTGTACAAAGCATGATCTTTTTTGTAGAAGAAAAAAGGACAAATTAGTATTTATATTTTTAGATTCATGTAAATGCATAAAAAACAACTAAGATTATATTTACACCAACTGGACAGGGGAGCAGGACTGGGAAGGAGAGGTCAGGATAGGGAAGGAGAGACCTTGACTTTGAATCCTATATACTTTAATAGTTGGATTTTTACAACAAATGAATGTATTCATTTATTAACCATGTAGCTAAAAGTTTTTAAAAGTCAAAGAAAAAGGTCAAAAGAGGAATGTCCCAAACAGTTAGCAGCAATCACCTCTGGGGAGTGAGAGGAGAGAACTTTCATGTTATATTCTTCATATCTCTACATGGCAGGAATCCTTAACCAAGAGAATGTATTAAGCTATTAAAGACTAGTGTGAATTATTCTTGTTTTAAGAACTCCCTCTCTTGCCCTGGCTGGTGTGGCTCAGTGGATTGAGCACTGGCTTACAAACCAAAGGGACGCCGGTTTGATTCGCAGTCAGGGCACATGCCTGGGTTGTGAGCCAGGTCCCCAGTAGGGGGCACACGAGAGGCAATCACACATTGATGTTTCTCCCCCTCTCGTTCTCCCTCCCTTTCTCTAAAAATAAATTCTAAAAATATTAAAAAAAAAACAAAACAAAACCCAAAAACTCCTTCAGAATATCTCAGCATGTAAAGGAAATAACATGTAAAGAAGAGTCTACAAACCCCAAACCCCTTGTTTTCATTTTATCCTCCTTTGTGACCCTGCCCCCACACCCGGTAAGGACAGACGCCCATGGCCCACCCAGGCACATGATATTCCATGATATTCTCACGGTCTGATTTGGAGAGACAGGTGGTAAGTGACAGGCTTGGTGGAGAAAGGTCCTTCCTTTTGGAGTGCAAACCCTGTCAGGCCTACATCCTTAGTGCTTGAGCCCTCAAGAGACCTGGAGGACAGACTTGTGCTTGTCGGCTTGTACCCCCTAGCCAGCTCCATAATGTCAGAACAAAGTATTTTGAGCCCATGAAAGATATTATTTGCTCTGATGGTGCAGCCACTTGTGCAAGTGTATTTCCTGGTGTGAAAGATATGGCAGCCCAGACTTGCCGGTCTTGAACAGGCCAGCCCATAGAACTTTACTGAGTGGCAATTTAGGGTCAGCCAGTCTTTGGATATATTACCACATGTAACTGTCTCCTTTAACCAAAACGAAAATGAAAATTCTGCGCTCCTCTCCTCCCACCTCTAATAGACTTAGTACTTGCTGCCTGTCATCCTGGGAAACCTTAAAGTGCCATCCTTTAGTATTGTTACTGTTATCAACAGTCTTTTCTAAAAAGGCAAGAAAGTAAGTTCTGGTGTTCTGACCACCTAATAAGAAGAACTAATATCTGAATGTTCCTAGGGCAAACGTCATAATTAATTCTGCTGCCTCTTCCTGAAATGTAATGAAGAGGAGTGAGAAGATAATGATGACCATAATGGCTTATACTTACTGATTCTTATGGGCTGAATTGTATGAGGTCTATCCGGAAAAAAAAATCAAGTCATTGTTAATATAACAATAGGAGAATGGTTTGTGCAACATTGATGTAACCCAAGTAGCCAAGGAGAGTGGACTGGAATGTGCCTGCATGAACAATGAAGACTTCACTGTACTAGTCAGTGGGGGCAGTAGACGCCATTGAGTGAGCATGTGTACTGTGTGGCTGTAGCATTCAAAATGACTGAGCAAGTAGAGCAACAAATCTGCATCAAATTTTGTGTTAAGCTTGACCATTCCTCTACAGAAACTATTTGGATGATTCAGAAGGCTGCAGCTCTGGGCAACCGGTGATTGGCAGCTTCATCACAACACACCTGCTCGCGCATCACATCTTGTGCAGAGTTTTTCGGTGAAACATCAAATCACCCAGGTGACTCAGCCCCTCTATAGCCCAGATTTGGCAACCTGCAACTTCTGGCTTTTCCCAAAACTAAATCACCTTTGAAAAGGAAGACATTTCAGACTGTTGTTGAGATTCAGGAAAACATGATGGGGCAGCTGATGGAGATTGGGAGAACTGTGTGAGGTCCCACGGTGCCTACTTTGAAGGGGACTGAGGTGTCATTGTCCTGTGTACAATGTTTCTTTTATCTTGTATCTTCTTCAGTAAATGTCTCTATTTTTCATATTATATGGCTGGATACCTTCTGGACAGACCTCATATACCCCCAAAATTTGTATGTTGAGGTCCTAACCACCAGTACCTAAGAATGTGACTATATTTGAAGATAAGACCTTTAAAGAGGAAATTTAGATAAAATTTCTTATGGCTAGGCCCTAGTGTAATATGACTGGTGTCTTTATAAGAATAGGAGATCAGGACACAGATAAACACAGAAGAAAGATCATGTGAAGACAATGGAAGAAGATGACCATCTATAAGCTAAAGAGAGAGGCCTCCAAAAAACTAATACTAGTAACATTTTGATCTTAGACACCTAGCCTCTAAAATTATGAAAAAAAAAATGTTTCTGATGTTTAAGCCACTCAATCTATAGTATTTGTTATGACAGCCCAAACAAATTAACACACTGACCAATCACATACTATTGAGTTAGGCCCTGTACTAGGCCGTTTACAACTATTAATTCCATTCATCTTCATAACACAGTTAGGAGGTAGCTCTTATTGTTATTCTCCAATTTTAAGATGAGAGAACTGAGGCACAGAAGTTTTTGTAGTTGTAAGACACTAGAGAAGACCAAATGCCCATCTCAAGGACAATGGAGAAAGACATTGTGGTATATTTATATGATATAATTTTACACCACAGTAAAAATGTAACTATAATTACACTCAATAATAGTGATAAGTATTAGTAATATAATTTTGAATAAAATAAGCAAAGCCCAGAAGACTGCAAACAACATAATTCTTTTTTATAAGGGCCAAAAAATAACTAAAATTAAATAATATGTTATTAGGAATACACACACACAGATATGACAGAAAGAGAGAAAGAGAAAAAAAAAACTATTTTCAAACAGAGCAAGGGGAATCACTACCAAAATTCAGGCTAATGGTTTCATCTGGATGGGAAGGGAGTTAGGAAGCCAGATAGGGAAACACATAGGCAAACATAAGTTATTATCAATGTAGCTACCTCTTGGGTTGGGTTCATCATAGTCATTTATTATGCTATCCATAAAGAAATTAGTGCACCCTGAACAGTGTAACTTGGTTGGAGTGTCATCCTATAAACTGAAAAGTCACAGGTTCGATTCCAGGTCAGGGCACATACCTGGGTTGTGGGTTTGGTCCCTGGTTGGGGCATGTATGAGAACCAACCTATTGATGTTTTTCTCTTACATCAATGTTTCTCTCCCTTTCTTTCTCCCTCCCTTCCCCTCTCTCTCAAATCAATAAGGATGTCCTCAGGTGAAGATAAAAAATATTAAAAAATAATAATAAAATAAAAAAAGAAAGAAATGCACTCATGAATAAAATTAAAGCATGCCAAATATGGACAAATGGTGGAGTTCATTATAAATAGAGGATTATAAATACAATTATCCCAATAGTGTGCAACCAAGGTCTGTTCACACACACACACACACACACACACATACACACGAAGGTGAGGGTTCATTTAAATAACTTGTCCGAGGTCTCCAGGCTTTATTAAATGGCTGAGCCATTGTGTGAAACCAGGAAACCTGGCTCCAGTATGCACGATCTTAACCATTGTTGTCTGTTCAGTACTCCAGGCTATTACCCTGATGGAAAAGAAATAGGGCCTACTATGAAACCTGAAGGCCTGCACTACCTAGCTACCACAATATATGCACTAGCCATCAAAGTGAACCCAGGGTCTCCAAATTCACTAAATTCTGACTTACCACTTCTTCAGACTGGGCCAAAAGCTCAACTTCTATGTGTAAAAATGAGAGAAGCTTTGAGTAGACAAGAAGGTACTTCAGGACTTACAAGTCCAGTCCTGAATGCATTATTTTACTTTTTAACAAGGAGAGAAAATAAATATTATTTGTGTGGCTCTCTCCACAGAACGCAAGGGAAAGTCTAATGACAGATGTCTTTCCAAAGGCTAATGACAGACATTGTTCAAAAGGCTACAGGAGAACCAAGGCAGCTGCAGGTGAAAAAGACAATCAGCTTGTGTGCAGAGGCCAAACTATGCCCACAGAATGACTTACCCAGGGCTGGTCTTTCTGCTGAGGTGGTGGGACAAGGGGCTCCATGAGGGCCTTTTGCATACTGACAGGACCAAGGAATCATTCTCCCCTGCTTTGGGTTACAGAAAATGTAAGCCATGCAGAGTGGGAGTACGAGAGGAAAGGTACTAAACTGACAGTCCCTCAGTAGCCCAGGCAGTCATGATACCATTTGTTTATAGTTTAGTGCCTTCAAAGAACATGAGCATCATATGGCTTGAGATAAGGGCAACTCCATATTAGCACTAGAGCAAATAAAGAGGCAAAAGCATCTGAGATTTGGCTGTCAACCCAGTCAAAACAGTTCGAGGGCACTCAGCATCCAGCCCACTGACCCTCAACAACCTAACAGGGAATCTGGTTAATCTACTACTCCTTGGGGGACTTTGACTGAAGGCAACCAGAAGGACGGGCAGCCATTTGTAAGGCAGGCCTCACTATCCTACTGCCTCTAACATCTACCTTGAACAAGGCCCATCACCTCAGCTACAAGCTGGTGCCAGATTCATGAATCCCTAAATCACAGGAAGGCAAATGTCACATGTTCCCTTGAGACCTCCTGGTGCTGAACCTCCTGACTTGAGTAGACTCTGATCACTTTTTTTCTACTTCTTTTCTTCTTGGTTTAACTGTCCCATTCTGTATATCTTCCAATGTTCCAGATCTGCTTGAAAGTTTTCTATCATCTCTGAAGGATGATAAATTTAGACTTGGTGCAGCTGGTGGCTAATCCAACACACAAAGAATGTGACTGCATCACAGATTTTTTTTTTTTAAAAACCTTCTTTTGACCCACCTGGATGATGCCCAACATTGTATATTTTAATAAAGCTCCCTAATGTAATCTGGATGCAGAAGTGCTTAACATATATTTGGAGAAATACTACAGTAGGCCAAGCTCCAAAAGTCTAAATGGTAGGTGTGGAATCAGAACAGTTTCTCAAAAATGACAGGCAGATTCCAGGAATATGTACTGCAACCCTTAAGTACCTGACAAGAACAAAAAGAAATGCTATTTCATTCTTTTACTCTAAGCTATGGATATTTTTAATCCTGTACATATGGCCAGCTCTTCTGATTGTGAGACTATTTTATCAGTTATCCCTCCCATCCCCCATTGGATGATTCCCCATGGGTGTTTCTAGACTCAGGAGCCAATGGACCAAGTGAAAACGTTTTGTTTTGTAAAAAAAAAAAAAAATCATTTGACCTCCCCCCCGCCAATCTCTCTAGAGGAATCCAGGATTCAAAAATTCCCTCAAATAAAATCTCAAGGAAAACACCAATGTACAGTAAAAGAACAATAACAACAACAACAGTAATATTGAAACAAACCTAAACACATAAGGAATTAAACCAAGAACCAGTGAAAACAGACTTTTAAGGACCTCAGAGTATAACCATTACTTAAAGATTATGTTTAATATATTTAAAAAATGAAAAATAATTGAAATTTAAAACAGACTGACAGTTGCCAAAGGGGGGGGTTTTAGGGTTAGGTGAAAAAGGTGACTCTCACAGACACAGACAACAGTATGGCAATTACCAGAGGGAAAGTGGGGTAGGGGAGGTAGAAGAGGGTATAGGGAGGATAAGTGGTGGTGGAAGGAGACTTAACTTTGGGTGGTCAAAACATATTACAAGGTTTGGCTGGGGTGGGGGGGAGGGATGGGGAGCAAATGCAGACAACTGTAATTGAATAACAATAAAAAATCATATTATAATACATGGATGATACATTACAGAATTATACATTTGAAACCTATATAATTTTATTAACCAATGTCACCTCAATAAATTCAATAAAAACTTTATTGATAGTTTTAAAAGATAGGTTTAGTTGCTGATTAGGTACAACTAAAGAGATAATTAACTGAAATACAGAGCTGAAGAAATTTTCCAAAATGCACCATACTAAAACAAAGAACTAGAAAATATGAAAGATTAAAAGATGTGGAAGAAAGAGTAACATAACTCTAAATGTAGTCCTAGAAGAGGAAAAGAGAATGGGACAGAGGAAATAGTTGAAGGTATAATAGTTGAGAATGTTCATAAACCTGATGAAATGCACATATATCCACAAACTCAAAAAGCTCAGACTCTCTAATAGAATAAGCAAAAACAAATCAACACTAAAATATATCCTACTAAAATTGCAGAATACCAAAGACAAAGAGATCATAAAAACAAGCAGAAACAAAAGAAAGATTACTTTCCAATGAGTGCAAGTTAAGACTGACCACTGACTGTTCAAAGCAACAATGGAAAACTGAAAATCTTCATTGTGCTGGGAGAAAAATAATTACAAACCTAGAACTTTATACCCAGTAAAAAATCTTTCAAGAATGAAGAAACACAAACATTTTATACAAAGAAAAAACAAGAAAACATGCCATCAGCAGATCACCTCTAAAGGGAACTCTAAAGGATATACGTACAGCAAAGGCAAAGTAATGTCTAATGGAAGGTCTGAGATGCAAAAAAAAATAATCAGCAAAGAAAGTGATAATTGAGACTTCCGGACAAGATGAAGGCATAGGTAAATACACTTTGCCTCCTCGCACAACCAAAGGAAGGACAACAACAAATTTAAAAACAAATAACCAGAACTTCGAGAAAACCAAACTGTATGAAAATCCGACAACCAAGGAGTTAAAGAAGAAAAATTCATCCAGACCAGTAGGAGGGGTGGAGATGGGCAGCGGGGGTAGAGAGGATGTACAGCAAGGTGGCAGCTTGAGAACCGGGCAAGGCACTGGCTGGCGGAGTGCCAGGCCCCACATTTGTGTGCAGATAAACTGGGAGGAACAACTAGGGGGTGAGACAGACCACGCAACCCAGGGTTCCAGCACAGTGAAATAAAGTCTCAAAGCCTCTGAATGAAAAAACCTGTAGTGGTTGAGGCAGCAGGAGAAAATCCCAGCCTCACAGGAGAGTTCCTTGGAGAGATCCACAAGGTCCTAGAACAAAACTACCCACCCAAGAATCAGCACCACATGGACCCAGTTTGTTTGTGGGTAGCAGAGGAAGTGACTGAGAGGCTGCAGAGAGCTGAAGAAGGAGCATTGACACCTCCTGGACCCCTCCCCCACATAGAGCGCCACAATGAAGCAAAGTGGGTTGCGCTGCACTGGCAAATACCTAAGGTTCCTCCCCTTATACATCACATTTGCACTGAGACAAAAGAAAATACGTGGCGCAAATGAAAGAACAGATCAAAGATCAAAACAAATAAGTGATGAAGAGATAGCCAACCTTTTAGATGCAGACTTCAAAACACTGGTAATCAGGATGCTCACAGAATTGATTGAGTATGGTTGCAAAACAGAGGAAGAAGTGAAGGCTAGGCAAAACGTAATAAAGGAAAATGTACAGGGAACCAACAGTAAAGGTAAGGAAACCAGGACTCAAATGAACGGTTTGGAGCAGAAGGAAGAAATAAACAACATCCAACTAGAACAGAAAGAAGAAACAAGAATTCACAACAATGAGGAGAAGCTTAGGAAACTCTTTGACAACTTGAAACATTTGAACATCTAAATCACAAGGGTGCCAGGAGGAGAAGAGGAAGAGCAAGAAATTAAAAAATTATTTGAAAACATAATGAAGGAGAACTTCCCTAATCTGGCAAAGGAAATAGACTTCCAGGAAGTCCAGGAAGCTCAGAGAGTCCCAAAGAAGTTGCACCCAAGGAAGCACACACCAAGGCACACCAATTTACATTCTCCGAGATTAAAGATAAGGAGAGAAGCTTAAAAGCAGCAAGAGAAAAGGACACAGTTACCTAAAAAGTGCCCATAAGACTACCAAGTGATTTCTCAAAAGAGACCTTACAGGCAAGAAGGGGCTGGCAAGAAGTATTCCAAGTCATGAAAGGCAAGGACCTACATCCAAGATTGCTCTATCCAGCAAAGCTGTCACTTAGAATGGAAGGGCAGATACAGTACTTCCCAGATAAGGTTAAGTTAAAGGAGTTCATCATCACCAAGCCCTTATTTTATGAAATGTTAAAGGGACTTACCGAAGAAAAAGAAGATCAAAACTATGAACAGTAAAATCATGTAAAACTCACAACTGTCAACAACCTAACTTAAACAAAAAAAAAAAGAAAAACAAAACCAAAAATGGACTAAGCAAGCAACTCAAACAGGAACAGATTCACAGAAATAGAGATCATATGGAGGGATATCAACAGGGAGCAGAAGGGGGAAGAATAGGGGAAAAGGTACAGGGAATAAGAAGCATAAATGGTAGGTACAAAATAGACAGGGGGAGGTTAAGAATAGTATCGAAAATGAAGAAGCCAAAGAACTAAAATGTATGACCCATGGACATGAACTAAGGGAGTAGAATGCAGGTGGAAGGGGGGGGTACAGGATGGAGGGGAATACAGGGGAGAAAAAATGAGACAACTCTAATAGTATAATCAATAAAATATATTGAAAAAAGAAAGCAGTAATTCTATAGGTAAATCTTAAAAATCATTGATTATATAAAATAATTACTCTTGTATTATTTTTAAAAGAAAAGCTAAAGCAAGAAAAAATTAAAATACATGACAACACAAGCACATAAGTTGAGGGTGATGAACAGTTAAAAATGTTGTAAGGTCCACACATACAAAAATGAAATTGTAACCCTCTTTCACAGCATATACTCATATGTACCAAGAGATAACAAAATGTCAGTATGAAAGTTATACGTGAAAGTTCATAGTAGCATTATTCATAATAGGCAAAAATTTGAACAACTGAAAAGCCCATCAACTAATGAATGAATAAATAATATGCATGGTATGCCCATACAATTGAAGATTGGTAGCTAATAAAAAGGAATGGAATACTAATAGATGCCACAACATGGAACAGTCTTCAAAACATTATGCTAAAAGAAAGAAGTCAGTATGGAATTTCCTCAGAAAAATAAAAATGGAACTGCCCTTTGACCCAGCAATTCCACTGCTGGGATTATACCCTAAGAACCCTGAAACACCCATCCAAAAGAACCTATGCACCCCAATGTTCATAGCAGCACAATTTACAATAGCCAAGTACTGGAAGCAACCTAAGTGCCCATCAGCAAATGAGTGGATCCAAAAACTATGGTACATTTACACAATGGAATTCTATGCAGCAGAGAGAAAGAAGAAGCTCATAACCTTTGCAACAGCATGGATGGAACTGGAGAGCATTATGCTAAGTGAAATAAGCCAGGCGGTGAGGGACAAATACCATTTGATCCCCCCTTTAACTGGAACATAATCAACAAAAGATAAAAGGAAACAAAATATAACCAGAGACATTGAAATTAAGAACATTGTAACAATAGCCACAGGGGAGTGGGGAGGGGATAGTGGGGAGAGGGGTCTATAGGAGCTACTATAAAGGACACAAGGACAAAATCAAGGGGGAGGGTAGAGGTGGGGGAGGGAGGTGGGTTTGGCTGGGGTAGGGTGGAGGGATGGGGAGAAAAGGCATACAACTGTAATTAAATGACAATAAATTTTTTGAAAAAAAGAAAGAAGTCAGAAACAAAAGGATAAATATTATATGATTCCATTTATATGAAATGACTAGAACAGGCCAATCTACAGAGATAGATATTAGATAAGCTGTTTCTTAGGGCTATGGGGTGCACTTAAGGGGACACAGGGATGCTAGATAAAGACTACAAGTTTCTTTTACGGTTAATGAAAATGTTTTAAAATTGTAGTGATGGTTGCACAACTTTTTGAATATACTAAACATCAAAGTGCACACTGTAAGTGAATTTTATATTATACTCAATAAAGCTATTTTTTTATTTTAATTTTTTAATATTATTCAATTACAGTTGTGTGCCTTATCTCCCCATTCCTCCACCCCACCCCAGCTGAACCCACCTCCCTCCCCCACCTCCACCCTCCCCCTTGATTTTGTCCATGTGTCCTTTATAGTAGTTCCTGTAATCCCCTCTTCCCACTGTCCCCCCACACTCCCCCCTGGATATTGTTAGATTGTTCTTAACTTCAATGTCTCTGATTATATTTTGTTTGCTTTTTTCTTCTGTTGATTATGTTCCACTTAAAGGTGAGATCATATGGTATTTGTCCCTCACCGCCTGGCTTATTTCACTTAGCATAATGCTCTCCAGTTCCATCCATGTTGTTGCAAAGGGTATAAGCTCCTTGTTTCTCTCTGCTGCATAGAATTCCACTGTGTAAATATACCATTGTTTTTGGATCCACTCGTTTGCTGATGGGCACTTAGGTTGCTTCCAGTACTTGGCTATTGTAAATTGTGCTGCTATGAACATTGGGGTGCACAGGTTCTTTTGGATTGGTGTTTCAGGGTTCTTAGGGTATAATCCCAGAAGCGGAATTGCTGGGTCAAAGGGTAGTTCCATTTTTATTTTTCTGAGGAAATTCCATACTGTTTTCCACACTGGCCTCACCAGTCTGCATTCCCACCAACAGTGCACTAGGGTTCCCTTTTCTCCGCATCCTCTCCAACATTTGTTTGTGGATTTGTTTATGTTGGCCACTCTGACTGGTGTGAGATGGTACCTCATCGTGGTTTTAATTTGCATGTCTCTGATGGCTAGTGATGCTGAGCATCTTTTCATATGTCTCTGGGCCCTCTGTATGTCTTCCTTGGAGAAGTGTCTGTTCAAGTCCTTTGCCCATTTTTTAATTGGGTTGTTTGTCTTCCTGGAGTGGAGTCATGTGAGTTCTTCATATATTTTAGAGATCAAACCCTCATCTGGCAAAACATATTTGGAAAACTTTGGCAAATATGTTTTCCCATATGGTTGGTTCCCTTTTCACTTTAATGGTGTTTTATTTAGCCATAGAGAAGCGCTTTTTTTTTTTTTTATAAGATCCCATTTGTTTATCCTTTCCTTTATGTCCCTTGCTCTAGGGGACATATCAGTGAAAATACTGCTGCGTGGAATATCTGAGATTTTCCTGCCTCTGTTCTCCTGATGGACTTTTACAGTGTCACGACTTATATTTAAGGCTTTTATCCATCTTGAATTTATTTTTATGCATGTTGTAAGTTGGTGATCGAGTTCCAGTTTTTTGCATGTAGCTGTTCAGGTTTCCCAACACCATTTGTTGAAGCAGCTATTTTTACTCCATTTTATGCTCCTTCCCCCTTTGTCAAATATTTATTGACTGTAAAGACTTGAGTTTATTTCTGGGCTCCCTGTTCTGTTCCACTGGTTTATGTGCCTGTTTTTATGCCAGTCCCAGACTATTTTGATTACACTGGTCTTGTAATACAATTTGATATCAGATACTGTGATCCTTCCTACTTTGTTCTTCTTTCTCAAAATTGCTGCAGCTATTCGGGGTCGTTTATGGATCCATATAAATTTTTGAAATGTTTGTTTTATCTCTGTGAAATATGCCATTGGTACTTTAATAGGGATTGTGTTAAATCTATAAATTGCTTTGGTTAGTACGGACATTTTGATGATGTTAATTCTTCCAATCCATGAGCATGATACATGCCTCTATTTGTTTGTGTCTTCCTTAATTTCTTTCTTCAGTGTTGTGTAGTTATCTGAGTACAGGTCTTTTGCCTCCTTCATTAGGTTTATTCCTCGGTACTTTATTTTTCTTGTTGCTATATCAAATGGGATTTTGTTCCCGATTTATGTTTCTGATATTTCATTGCCGGTTTACAAAAATGCCTTTGATTTCTGAATATTGACTTTGTATCCTGCTGTTTTGTCAAATTCATTTATTAGATCAAGTAGTTTTTTGGTGGGGTCTTTAGGATTTTCTGTGTGTACTACCATGTCATCTGCAAACAATGACAGTTTTGCTTCCTCTTTTCCAATTTGGATACCTTTTATTTCTTGTTCTTGTCTGACTGCTGTGGCTAGGACTTCCAATACTATGTTGAATAGGAGTGGTGAAAGCAGACATCCTTGTCTTGTTCCTGATCTTAGTGGGAAAGTTTTAGTTTTTGCTCATTGATTATGATGTTGGCTGTAGGTCTCTCATATATGGCCTTTATTAAGTTGAGGAATGCTCCCTCTATTCCCCCTTTGCTGAGTGTTTTTATCATAAATGGGTGCTGTACCTTATCAAATGCTTTTTCCACATCTATGGATATGATCATGTGATTTTTGTCTTTCCTTTTGTTTATGTGATGTATTACTTTTATTAATTTGTGAATTCTACCATCCTTGCATCACTGGGGTGAATCACACTTGATCATGGTGTATGATCTTTACACTGTATTGCTGGATGTCATTTGCCAATATTTTGCTGATGATTTTAGCATCTATGTTCATCAGCGATACTGGCCTGAAGTTTTCGTTTTTTGTTATGTCTTTATCTGATTTTGGGATTAGGATGATGCTGGCTTTATAAAAAGAGTTTAGGAGTCTTCTGTCTTCTTGGGTCTTTTGGAATAGTCTGTGAAGGATAGGGGTTACCTCTTCCTTAAATGCTTTGAAAAATTCTCCAGTGAAACCATGTGGTCCAGGGCTTTTGTGTGCCGGGAGGTTTTTTTTTTTTTTTTTTTTTTTTTTTTTTTTTTATTACTGCTTTGATTTCATTAGCTGTTATTGGTCTGTTCAGGCTTTCTGCTTCTTCTTCATTGAGTTTTGGAGGATTCTGTTTTTCTAGAAATTTGTCCATTTCACCTAGGTTTTCAAATTTCTTGGCATATAGTTGTTCATGGTAATTTCTTACAATCCTTTGTATTTCTGTGGTATCAGTTGTAATGTCTCCTCTTTCACTTCTGATTGTGTTTATTTGGATCCTCTCTCTTTTTTTCTTGATGAGCCTACTTAAAGGCGTGTCGATTTTGTTTATCTTTTTAAAGAACCAGCTCCTGGATTTATTGATCCTTACAATTGTGCTTGTATTCTCTATGTCATTTAATTCTGTTCTGATCTTGGTTATTTCCTTACTTCGACTTGCTCTGGGCTCTTTGTTGTTGTTCTTCGAGTTTTTGTAGGCATCGGGTTAGGTTGTTTATTTGAAATGTTTCTATCTTTTTTAGGTAGGCCTGTATCACTCTGAACTTCCCCCTGAGGACTGCCCTCCCTGTGTCCCATAAGTTTTGGCCTGTTGTGAGTTCATTTTCATTTGTTTCCAGAAACTTTTTGATTTCTTCCTTGACTTCATTCTTAACCCATTCGTTGTTTAATAACATAACATTGAATCACCATGAATTTGAGTGTTTTCTGAGTTTTTTCCTTGAGGTTGGTTTTGAGTTTCAGGCCCTTGTGGTCAGAGAAAATGCTTGATATGATTTCAATGTTCTTGAATTTGTTGAAATTTGTTTTGTGTACTATCACGTGGTCTATCCTTGAAAATATTCCATGTGCATGTGAAAAGAATGTGTATTTTCCTTCTTTGGGATGAAAGGTTTTATATATATATAAAATGTATATATATATATATATATGTATATATATATATATATATATATACATTTATATATATATATATACATTTATATATATATATGTATATATATATATATATGTATGTATGTATCAGTTATGTCCATTTGATCTAGGACATTTGTCAATGCTACAATATCTTTGTTGATATTTTGTTTGGAAGATCTATCCATTTTTGACAGTGGGGTATTAAAATCTCCTAGTATAATTGTGTTGCTGTCAATGTCTTTCTTGAATTCCTCCAAGATTTTCTGTATGTATTAATTGGTCCTATGTTCGGTGCATAAATGTTTATAATGTTTAAGTCTTCTTGATGGATTCTTCCCTAGAGTATGACAAAGTGACTTTCTGGGTTTCTTTATACAGCCCTTGTTTTGAAGTCTATTTTGTCTGATGTGAGTATTGCTACCCCAGCTTTTTTTTCCTGTCCATTTGGTTGGAATATTTTTTTTTCCAACCCTTTACTTTCAGTCTGTGTATGTCTTTTGTTCTGAGGTGGGTCTCCTGTAGGCAGCATATGTGTGGGTCATGTTTACTTACCCATTCAGCTACTCTGTCTTTTGATTGGATCTTTAATCCATTAACATTTAAGGTTATTATTGATAGGTACTTACTCGTTTTTCTCCATTTGTACCTGTGTTCCTCTCTATAGTAGTCCCTTTAGCATCTCTTGTAGTGCTGGTTTGGTGGAGATGTATTCTTTCAGTCTTCTTTTGTCTGGGAAAGTCCTTATTTGGCCTTCCATTAATTGAGAGCCTTGCTGGGTAGAGTAGTCTTGGTTGCAGGCCTTTGCTTTTCATTACTTGTAACATTTCTTGCCATTCTCTACTGGATTGGAGTATTCCTGTTCAGAAGTCAGCTGCTAGCCTTATTGGAGCCCTTCTGTATGTTACTTCTTATTTTTCCCTTGCTGCTTTTAAGATTCTCTCTTTGTCTTTAAAATTTGGCATTTTAATCATGACGTGTCTTGGAGTAGGCCTCTTTGGGTTCATCTTGATTGGGACTCTGTGCTTCCTGAACTTGCATGGTTTTTTTACCTCTCCAGGTTTGGAAAGTTTTCTGTAATTATTTTTTCAAACAGGGGTTCTATCCCTTGTTCCTTTTCTTTTCCTTATAATGTTCTTATACCATCTGAGAGAAAAGTAAAAATACTGATTGACTATAGACTTTGATAAGTATGAATGTTAACACTGGTTGAATAACCATTAAAAAAAACAGTAACTGAAATAGTGTGTATAACTTGTAGACCAGGAAAACAGAACGAGAAGAAAATATCCAATAAATCCCCCAAAAAAGGCTAGAAGGAAAAGATAAAAAGACAAAATGCCCTAACCTGGAGTTACCAGCCTATGTCAAACAGTGGTGGTCTAAACAAAACAAAACAAAACAAAACAAAACAAAACCTCACAGAAACCAGACAACAACATGATTACTAGAGGGAAAAGGGGGTGGAAGGAGGTAGAAGACAGTACGCAGGGATAAACAGTGATGGAAGGAGACTTGATTTGGGGTTGTGAAAACACCATACAATATACAAATGATGTATTATAGAATCGTACACCTGAAACCTATATAATTTTATTAACCAATGTCATCCCAATAAATCTAATAATTTTTTTTTAAATAGAAAGGGAAACAAACTAGTAGTCTGAGTGGCACCTGACAGTCATATCTGTCGTGAGAAGAGGCCCTTTTGTGTGCCCTGGAGTTCTGGATAAATAGAGGTTCAAGCCTTACCCAACTCCCTTCATTAACAGGGCCCTTGGAAAAACAAACCTCCTATGCAAGGCCTGGGCCCATCAAAAAAATACCACCTTGGAATGAAACATGCTCCCTTTGATCACTAGAGTCCAAAATTATTCTTCCATTTATTTGAAGTCTATAAGTCTTAGCTTCTAAAGGAAGATAAGTAATTCCATTGCTCAGAAGTCACTGGGATTTTGGCAGTTAAGGTAGTTTGAATTATTAAGTGTTTAATGGGTTTTTAAAAACATACTTTTAGCAGATTGGTGAGTGATTTGTACACACGGGGCTCAGCCCAGGAGTGCCTGGCCGCTCCCTGGGTCTCTCTGTAGGGCAGCGCATTGTCACTATTATTCCACCTATCAGAACTGATTGATGGGAGGAATGCTGTCTATCCCCTGACCAGATAAGATGGACTTCCCCTAAGTCTGGATGAAAAGTGGGGATCCAACCTCCCCCTGTACTCTTTCCTCACTGTTCCTTCTTCCCTCCTGCACTGGCACTACAGGGCAGAGGAAGTTAAATTCAAACATGTGTAAATTGACTGACTGGTCTTGCCTAAAGGGCCTACTAAATGAAAGGAAAAAGAATCTTCTCTTGGTTCCACCAATGGTACTTGGAGTTTAGTCTTTACCTATACAAAAACACCTCACCAGGGTGAAGTTCCAGGCAGTATTTTCTTGGGCAGGCTTTGGTCATGCATCTGCAAACAGTACCCACTCTCCCCATACCCAAGCCCCTGTTCCACAGGGTAAGCAGTCATCCCTTTGGTCAGAAGTGGAAATAGAACAAAGTCCATCCCTCTGGCATAAGCCACAGCTGATTTCTGGCCTACTTTGGAGACTGAGAAACAGGAGTTACATACAGTGCAGGTGGCATGAGGCACAAATGGCAGTAGCCCAATTCTTTCAACACCATCTAGATCACCTACAAAATGTCCTTTCTAATCAGTTTTATCTTGAACATCTGCTCCATATAGAACCTTGCATCCTCCCACCCTCTCCAACACACACACACACACACACACACATGCCCTAAATCCCTCTTTATGAATTTGTCTTTCCATTGTTTGTGTTCAGAAAAATTGAAATGGACAGCAATAGTTAATGTCTACTTGGAAAAGAATTCTGGAAAGTAGAAAGCTATAGATAAGCATAAGCCTCCTTCCCAGCCAAAGCAAAGCACAAGCTCAGCAGAAGATATCCAGATTGCTCCTCGAGCCAGCAGTATGTAACTGTCCCAGGGAACGAAGCTGTCCTGAGCACAGAGGTAAAGGTTCCTCCTGCTTTGAGATTCACTGCCCTTAATGGAGAAGAGAGTATACTCTTAGATCATCAGGGGAAGGGAACTAGGATTGGCCATACCCTTCTTTCAGTCCTACCTCTGCCCCTATGGAATGGCCTCTGAAGGGTACCCTTTTGTCAGGCCAGAAGCAAGCAGTAACCAGGCAATTTTTGGAATATTCATTTTCCTTTATTATTCTTCATTCACCCACCAATTAGCCATTTCTAAGTTGCTGCCATCTTAGAAAAACATACTCCTGGTATGTATGGACATGTTCAGCTTCTTTAGAGCCCCTCCCTGCACACTCTGCAGCACACAGCCCTCCTGTGGCCACCCCACCCCACCCAAGCAAATTTGGGGTCAACGTAATTTACAATTCCCGAAACAGCATACACATTTGTGGTGCCAAGCATGACCAGTTTTACAGATTTTCATTTAGCAGGTGTCTGTCACTAAATCAGTAGCAGGTGCTAATTGCTTTTCCTCCCTTGAACCTTCAGACAGAATGAAACATCTGGTGTTCTCTCACTTCGGGTTAAAATCAGATACCTTATTTTCCTCCTTTGGGTTCCATTTTCATTAAAAAGCTTTCAGCTGATGCCTAGAACAGTCAGCAGAGATTGAGGCTGTCCCAGAGTAAAGGAAATAATTCTTAGAGCAACACAACAGCATGAACCTGCTTCATGCCACCAGACCTCATGCACAGATGAAGGGTTGCTCAGGCCTGCCCCAAGGTGGAGCTTTAAGCGCATGACTACCCAGGGAACTTTCTTGAGCAAGAACTCGGAGGCCACGGTCCCCCATTTGCTTGCAGTGTCCCTGCCCACCGTAAATCTGTTACAGCACTGTCACCCCACATCCCAGCTGGCTCTCCTCTCTCCTCCAGGGGAGGAGAGGAACTACTCAATATGAACAAGCTTCTACCACAATGAACTATCTCAGGGGTAGTAAACTATACACAGTGGAGGGAAAGGACCCTAGCATTTTGAGCTACAATTCAGATCAGTGTTCTCTTGGCAGCTTTTCGGGCCACTTTGAAAGTTGTTTAGTTTTTTTTCCTGGAGTCCAAATCTGCCTCTAGATTGTAAGTAAAAACCATTCATTTTTATTGATTTTTAAATTAAATTTATTAGTGTGACAGTGGTCCAGAGAGTCATATAGGTTTTATCTTCCATCACCATATATTTGGCCCACTTTACTCTTCATATTTACTGATTTTAGAGAGAGAGGAAGGGGGAGAGAGAGAGGTATCAATTTGCTGTTCCACTTATTTACACATTCATTGGTTGATTCTTGTATGTGCCCTGACTGGGGATCAAACCCGCAACCTTGGCATATCAACACGATGCTCTAACCAACTAAAACTACTTTGCCAGGGCCAAAACATTCTTAAAGGCACCTGAATAGCAATTCAAATATTTTGGAGTATTAGAAAATAATAATCTTAGCTAATCTTTATTGAGCATTTACAGTAGTATCAGGCATTGTGGTAAGCACTTTACATGTATTGTTTTATTGAAGGTTTAAGAAGTCATTATGATCATCCTCACTTTACAGTATAAAACAGGTTCAGAAAGGAGCCACCAATGTTGCACAAGCAAGAATGGAGCTGTGCTCTGATGTATGTGTGTGTGTGTGTGTGTGTGTGTGTATATATATATATATATATATATATATATATATATATATATATGTATATGAAGAGTCCTTGTATTTTAGAGGTGTATAATGAAATACTGACAGTTAAAATTACATGAGATTTCCCTCAAAATCATCCAGGAATAAGTGTTTGTAATTGGGTTGGAGGGAAGTTTGAGGTGGAGTGAGGTATATTGATTTAAAAAAAAAAAAAAAACATTGGCTGTGAGCTGAGAACTGCTGAAACGGCTTAATTTTTATACCTTTATATATTTTTCAATTTTCTAAAATATGCAACATTTTTTCTGCCCCAAACTTCTTTCCTGAGTCGGCTCCTACCATGAAAGCTTCCTCAGCTGGCATCCAGGCAGTATCGGCACTTAGAAGCGATCACCTTCCCCTTGGATTTTCTAAACGTTCGGTTTGTCTTAAAGTCTCAAGTCACTTTAGTTAAAGCCCTAGGTGTGTAGAACATAAGGGGAGGCTAGGGGGGACAACTGTTGAGGTAAGAGGAAGGCATAATGAGAGCTTTGCCTATTTCTCCCTTCTGTTTATGCAATCACCTGCTTCATACATTGTTCCTTAATTTGGCTACAGGCTGTTCTGGATGGGATTATCATGGATCTAGAAATCCCAGAATTTTTGCTTGTCTTCAAAAATCAAAATAGCTATTGAACCTCAGTTTAGGGTACTTATTTTTGCTCTACAAATTTTAAAATTCACCTGCAGTGGATTTCAGGTCCTAATTTTTTTACTGTCTTTTTATTGAGGTATAACTCACATATATTGAATATTAAAGTAAAACAATAACTTTTATCAAACAGTATGGTTCAGGCTTCATTTACAATAGTTGAACACCTGACTAGGAAGACCTCCATCTCTATGCACCACCCACATCTGTTCAATAACAGGTCTCCATAAAGACAGAACAGAAGCAGAATAAGAGCTGAGTAGTATTAAATAATAATAATAATTTAAAAAATAAAGGAAATCTGGAAAAAAAAAAGAGCTGAGTAGTATTGAGTTGCCTTTTTTCCTTTGTATACTATATATTGGTCATTTTGCTTTCTCCTGATTTTGCTTCCCAGGTCTTCACAAAATTCCATGTGCACACCAATCCCTAGGAGATTTTATTAAATTGAAGATTCTCTCTCTGTAGATTTGGGTTGGGCCTAAAGATTCTGAGTTTCTAACAAGTTCCCAGGGGAGGCCAATTCTGCTGGCCTGTGGACCACAATTTGGGTTGCAAGAACTCAATGTACAGTGAGGAAGGTGGCATGGTGTAGTGGAAAGAGAATGGGCTTTGGAAATATAAAGTTAGATTCTAGTTTGTAACAATGCCCCTCACTAGTAGCCTTTGCACTATCTGAGTGCCTTTGGGAAGATTGCTTAACATCTTTGCATCTGTCTCAGTTTACTCCTCTGTATAAATGAGATCTCCTAAATTTCAAGGCTGCTGTGAGGATGAACTAAGATAAGGGAAGTAATGACTCTACCAAAGTTCTGGGCACATATGTGGGCCCTCAATACACAGTAGCTGCTATTGTGAATGTCTGACTCTGTCCCACCATTCCCCGACCTTTGCTGTTATTATGAGTCCTAATATTTCAAATTTGCTCCTACCACACCTGGTATATATTGATATTACTATGCTAACCTACTGTTATGGACTCTATGCCTGTGTCACCCCCCCCACCAAAATTCATATGTTAAAGCCCAAACCCCCAATGTGAAGGTATTTGAAGGTTGACCTTTTGAGAATAATAGGATTAAATGAGTTCATAAGGGTGAGGCCTGCACAATGGGATTATTGCCCTTATAAGAAGAGATAGCAGAGAGCTTAAGGGCTCTGTCCCTGCCACATGAGAACACAACAATAAGGTGGCCACTTATAAGCCAAAAAGAAGGCCCTCATCAGAACACAACCATGTTGACACCTTGACCTTGGACTCCCAGCCTCCAGAACTGTGAGAAACAAATTTATGTTGCTTAAGTCACTCATTCTATGGTTTTGTTATGGTAGTCCAAGCTGACTAATACACCTAAGCTAAGCATACCAGCTATCTAACAGACATTTATTGAGCTCCTACAATATACCAGCCCTGAAAATATATTTACCTCTAGTTCCCTCATGGTAATGCAGTATTACTGCATTTTAACAGAAATTCTATTACCTTTGACTGCTCTTCTTAATATACTTAAGATTCCATATTTTAATTTGAATGTAGATGACTTTTAACTCCTAAAGCATCACAATGGAAAGAAGTGAAATTTTCTCACTCTAAGCAATTTAAAACTCTGAATGACTAAGTACCTTCACATTAAGCAACATCCTACTACCCTCAGGTCCCCAACAATAGTAATTAAAGGTTACTAACGGAACCGCCTCAGCCTCATAAGGGCACCTATGAAAAATCCACAGCTAAAAATCATACTTGATAATGAAAGATTACATGATCTCCCCATAATACGAAGAACGACATAAGGATGTTCACTTTCACCACTTCTATTGAACACTGTACTGGAGGTTCTAGCCATGGCAATTGGGCAAGAAAAAGAAACACAAGATATCCAGATGGAAAAGAATAACTATCTCCATTTGTACATAACACGATCTTGCCTATATAAAATCTTTTTATTATTTATCCTTCATTTTTTTTCTTTTTTTAAAACTTTATTGTTGTTCAAGTACAGTTCTCTGCCTTTTCCCCCCACCCCAGCCCAACCCCGAGCCCCCTCCACCTCCCTCCCATTTCCACTGCCCCCCATTATTGTCCATGTGTCCTTTATAATTGTTCCTACAAACCCTTCACCCTTTTCCCCTGAAATTCCCTCCCCTCTGCCCTCTGGTCACTGTCAGCCTGTTGTCAATTTCAGTGTCTTTGGTTATATAAAATCTTTAAAAATACACACACACACACACACACACAAATATTAGCAGTAATAAATGAGTTCTGCAAGGTTGCAGGATGTAAGACCATTACAGAAAAAGTAACTGCATTCCTAAAAGTAGCATGAACAATTTGAAAATAAAATTAAGAAAACAATTCCATTTGCAATACCATCAAAAAGAATAAAATGCATAGGGATAATTTAACAAAAGAAGTATAAAACCTGTACTATAAAACTACAAAACATCATTGAAAAAAGTTGAAGTTCTAAATAAATAGATAGATATCCCATGTTTGTGGGTTGAAAGACAATATTTTAAGGTGGCAATATTCCTTAAATTGATCTATAGTCAATGCTAGCCTCATTAAAATCCTAGCTGGCTGCCTTGTAGAAATTAACAAAATGACCGTGGAATTCATATGGAAATACAAGAGTCTCACAATGGCCAAAACAATACTGAAAAATAGGAACAAATTTGGAGGTGTCACACTTCTCAAACTTTTCATAAAGTCACACCAATCAAAACAGTGTGATGCTGGCTTAAGGATGGATTTATATGTCACTGGAGTAGAACTCATGGTGCAGAAATAAACCCTTACATTTACTTTTGATAGGTTTTTGACAAGGGTGACAAGACATTTCAACAGGAAAGAGTCTTTTCAAAAAATGGTACTGGGTCAACTGAATATACAAAAGAATGAATTTGGACCCCTTCCTCATACTATGTATATAAATTTACTTGAAATGGATCATAGACCTAAATGCAAGTTCCAACACCATGAAACTCTTAGAAGAAAACATAGTCATAAAAGTTTGTGACCTTGGGTTAGGCAATTGTTTTTTACATATGACACCAAAAGCACAAGCAGCCTACAAAAAATTAGAGTTTAGACTTCCTTAATGTTTAAAGGTTTTGTGCTTCAAAGGATATCATCAATAAAATTCAAAGAAAACCCACAGAATGGGAGAAAATATTTAAAATCCTATGTCTGATGAGAGTCTAGTATCCAAACCACATAGTAAACTCTCACATCTGAACAATAAAAAACAAATAATCTAATAAAACATAAGAAAAGCTTTGAAAAGACATTTCTCCAAAGAGGATGTACAAATGTACCCGAAACAATGTGCAATATCATTAGTCATCAGGAAATATAACCAAACCCGCAGCAAGTTACCACTACGCAAAACTACTGGGATGGCTATAATAAAAAAAAAAAAGTTAGGCAGTAAAAAGAGTTGGTGAGGACGCAGAGAAACTGGAATCCTCATATCTTGCTGGTGGAAATATAAAATGGTAGAGCCACTGGGGAAAGCAATCTGGTAGTTCCTCTAAAGGTTAAACATGGAGTTACCATATGACCCAGCAATTATTCTAGGTATCTCCCCCAAACAGACATTCAAACAGATAATTTTACACGAATGAAAGAAGGAACTTATACCCTTTGCAATGGCATGGATGGAACTGGAGAGCATTATGCTAAGTGAAATAAGCCAGGCAGTGAGGGACAAATACCATATGATCTCACCTTTAACTGGAACATAATCAACAAAAGAAAAAAGCAAGCAAAATATAACCAGAAACATTGAAATTAAGAACATTGTAACAATAGCCACAGGGGAGTGGGGAGGGGATAGTGGGGAGAGGGGCCTATAGGAGCTACTATAAAGGACACAAGGACAAAATCAAGGGGGAGGGTAGAGGTGGGGGAGGGAGGTGGGACTGGCTGGGGTGGGGTGGAGGGATGGGGAGAAAATGCAGACAATTGTAACTGAATAAAAATAAATTAATTAATTTAAAAAAATTTACACAAATGTTCATAGCAGCACTATTCACAATAGCCAAAGGTGGAAACAACCTAAATGTCTATCAATGAATGGGTGGATGAACAAAATATGGGATATCTTTGAAAAATAATATAAATGGAGCCATTTCAAAATGGAGTTGGAGCCCTGGCTGGTGTGACTCAGTGGACTGAGTGCCAGCCTGAGAAGCAAGGGGTCCCTGGTTCTATTCCCACTCAGGGCACATACCTGGGTTGTGGGTCAGGCCCCCAGAAGGGGGTGCACAAGAGGCAATCACACACTAATGTTTCTCTCCCTCTGTTTCTCACTCTCATCCCCTCTCTCTGAAAATAAATAAATAAAATCTTTTTAAAATGATGGAGTTGGAGCATCCATCCCAGAGGAAGTGACTTGCATATCTTACTCCCCAAACATTTGGACTGTTAAAACTGCACAAAATAACCTTTATCTAGGCCTAAAGCAGTACTATATTTCAAACAACTGTTTACCAAGATAACAAGAAAGCTGACATTCTAACTACTGGACTGAAAATTAAAGACATTCATTACAATTAGAATCACTATGCTAGCTTATCTTCTCCTATAGAAATGCCTTTCTTCTAATTCATGCAATTGTTCCCCTCCCCTTTTCTCATAAATACCCCTTGCCTTCATCTCCTAATCAGAACACTCTTTGGAGTTGTGCCTGAATCAGTGCTTCCCAAATAGCTATTCTTTAGGACTTCAAACACTTATTGTTCCTCACTTTGGCCTTTTATTTTTAGGTTAACATTTCACACAAAGAAATATTATTCAGCCATAAAAAGGAACGAGGTACCAACACATGCAATGATATGGATGAATTTCAAAACTTCATGCTAAGTGAAAAAAAGTCTGTTAGAAAAGGCCACACATTATATGTTCCATTTACATAAAATGTCCAGAATAGACAAATACATAGAGACAGAAAGCAGAATAGTGGTTGCCAGGGCCTGGAGACAGGAGGATAGAGAGAGATCACTAATGTGTACAATGCTGCTTTTTTTGGATGATGAAAATATTCTAAAATTAAATAGTGGTGATGGTTGCACAACACTGAAATACTAAAAAACACTTAATCATACCCTTTAAAAGATAGTTTTGCTATATAAATTATATTTAAATTACCCCCATCAAAAATGATTGAAAAAAAGAGAAAACAAGGGAAGTACTCATATATATAGTGCTTTTTAAAATTTTTCAAAGTTCTTTGCTATCTCTAAATATCTTTTATTATTTCTTATGTTTTCTCTATAACCTATCTGTGAGGTAGAAAGAGCAGACATTTCTAATCCCAGTGGACGAATGAGGAAACTAATGCTTGATGAGGTAAGGTTCACTGTTGAATGCTCCAGGTCCCATTCAGTGGCAGGATGGGAATAGAAGAGGGTGCACAGCATAGCCAGCCTGTCTACTCACTGGAATTGCCTGGAGTGCTTTATTTAAATGATTATGTTTACAAATCGTCTCTGATGATTCTAATCGGGGTTGAGAACCACTGGTCCACCAACTGGACTGAGTGAAATCACCTACTAGATAAAGCTTTTATTGGATAAAGAAACACTGCTAGGAGTAGCGGGTCAAGATTGTGGAAAAAATGATTGGTTACAACTAGTGAAGGCTGTTCTCTCTTATCTCATTTTAGGAAAACAAAACAAAACAAAAAGGCAAAGGCAAAGAACATCCAGTTATGGAGGCATAAAGGCTGCTGCTGGCGTTCTCATTGATATCATTCCCTCCACGGGTTCAGGGGCTTGGGCCTCATGACAAACCCAAAGTTGTGGCCATTTTATTGAAATGTGAAGAAAAACCAGATGGGGGCCTAATTCACCTGTCAGGTGGGAGGTGAAAGGGCTGGCCAATTCCCTAATGAAACATGCTGTCTTGGAAACATGCAAAAAACAAAGGAGCTGTTAGTCAATGTGGAAAAGAAAGCTTGCCAGGGAATTTTAATCTCCCTTAGCAAGGCAATTCAGAATCAAAGCTCCCTTCACTTCACCATCACTCAATACCTCAAGAAGCTGGGGCCAAACTTCTGACATCAAAGGCACATGTCAATAGGAAACCCTCCCTCGATTTGAGATAATATTAGGAATAGTAACAGCAGTGATGACATCTGACACTCATTAGCATATACTATGTGCTAGGCATGGAGACTGGCACATTATTTCTAATCATCTGAGCACCATTTTCCGGGTAAGAAAATGAGGTCACAGAAGAAAAGTGATTTATCCAAGGTCACAGGGCTAAAAGCAGAGGAGCCACAGACAGGCTGGCTACTAGGGTTGTACTTTTGGTCACTGTACTACACTGACTCAAAATCTATGCAGAAACAAAAAGACTTTGAGAATACACAGCAAACAACGCTAAGAGTTGTTACTGCTCGATAATTTCTATTTGATTCTGGTGCTTTTTCTGTGTTCTCTATTTTTTTCCATTATAATCATCTATACTTCTGTAAAGAAAACATTTACATATTTGTAAATATGAAGGAAGGCACAAAAGCCTCATGCTTTTTGTTCTTTCTTTTTTTATGTATTGAAAAATAACCACCTTTACATTGGTGACTTTCATTTTTTATTTTTACTTTTCTGTATTTCACAACTTTTCAACAGTAAATGTCTTTTGCTGTAAATAGGAAAATATTATTTTAAGTAGTTTAAAAATATTTTACCTAGGAAAAGTATCATCTATCCTCCATCTTCACACCCAAGATCTCAGGTATGTGAGAGGGATCCTTGCAATTTCTTTGAGCATCACAGAGGTTCAGGTTGGTTGCCTAATTCACTTATTCTATCTGTGGGTACCTAGTGTGTGCAAGGAGTGAGGCCCTGCAAGGGACAGATACCGCAAAAGACACTATCCATGCCCACACACAATTGTTACGAAGCAGTGCTGAGAACCTGGGGACAGGCTGAATATAAAGTCCAATCAAATGATGGTGTGCTAAGCAGTTATTAGAAAAGAATGAGTTATCTCCATACCTGAAAAGATTACTGATTATCTCCTATTATGCCAAAGGAAAATATACTGGAGTACTGTTTACAATATAATGCCAAGGTAAACTAAACCCAAATAACCAACAATCCTAGAAATATGAAACTCTTCATCTACATTTATGAGCAAAATGAAAATGGGAAGATATACAAACCTTTAACACAGCTTATCACTGGGGGGGGATAGGATTGAATGATTAGCTTTCTCTTCATACTCCTCCGATTGAATGGTCTACCAATGAGCATACATTATTTTTGTTAAAAACAAGCCAAACGTATAATCAGTCCCTCAAATCTCTAATGGATATTGTATAAAATTTACCACAAGGAGTTGGCTTAATACTTGAAAATCAATCTAATTAAGACAGAGGAAGAAGGAAAACCATGAGATTTGGGCACAGGAAGACCAAAGTTCACAGATCAGTTCTGTCAATTCCTCTGTGTCCCTGTGCAAACTACTTCAACTTTCTAAATCTCATTCTATAAAATGGAGACTCTAATATCTACTTACAGGGTTTTTTGAGGATCAAACACTAATAATTAATATTTCATACTGACTAAGGGCTTCCTATTTGCCAGGTGCTCTGCTATGTGCTTTACACATATTAACTAATTTAATCCTCTGAACACTTTTAGGAAGTAGGCACTACTATCACCTCCATTTTAAAGACAAGAGAAGTTAATTTGCCCAAGTCAGCCAGTCTCTCTCTGTCTGTCTCTGTCTCTCTGTCTCTCGGTCTGTCTCTGTCTGTCTGTCCCTCTCTCTCTCTGTCTCTCTTTCTCTCTCTCTCTCTCTCTCACACACACACACACACACACACACAGAAGTAGCACAGCCAGGATATAAACCTGGAGAATGTGATCCCTGAATACATATTCTTAGCCACACTAGGGTGAAATATTTGTGAGAGAGCTTCATATACCTGTAAGGAATTCGTAGGTATGGAAAAGATAAGAAATACACGTAAAATATAAACACTGTAAGAGCTAAAAATGTGACAATGTCACAGGATGTCTTCTAACAATTTGCGTATAAATGACAAGGGCTACAACGGGAATTCTTGATTCTCCATCCTGCTCTTCAGAATTTCAACAATGAGTTTACTGTTTTCTTCTGTTCATGGCATTCGCTTGGCTTAAACTGCCTCCTTCCTCTGAAATTTGCATGCATATTCTAATTGTCTTTCAAGGCTTTTCTGGTCCACTTAATGATCACCCTAAGACAGGGGTCCCCAACCTCCAAGGCCCCAGGGTTGGTGGGTCAGGCCTGTTACAAACTGGGCCACACAGCAGGAGGTGAGGTTGATTGTAATGCACTTGAATCATCCTGAAACCATCCCCTCCCAATCCCTTCTGTGGAAAAATTGTTTTCCATAAAACTGGTCCCTGGTGCCAAAAGGTTGGGGACCGCTGCTCTAGGAGATAGTGCGCTAGAGTGCAAAGCGCACAGGTTTAGCTTTAGCACTTATAAACCATGTAATTCTGAACAAGTCACTTAACATCTCCAAGCCTATTACCTCATATGTAAAATAGGGTCCTTGTACAAATGAATTATAATATGTAAATTACTTGGCACATAATTGGTGCTGTATAAGTGCTAATATTAATCTTCCCATTTCTTAGAACTCTCAAACAATTACAGTTTAGCCACTAAGCCTGAATTGCCTTGTGATGTTCCTTTTTCACAATTTTGACTCTAATATCGCCTTAACTTTGTAGGCATTTATGTCTTATATTTCTAAATGAAAGTTCCTTGGGGTCCAGGACTGTACCCTACCTGCTTCTGCATCCCCTGCAGTATTTAGCACAATACTTGACACAGAAAAGTACACAATAAAAATCTGTGTATTAACTGATATGATTGGGCTGGATTCATGGAGAATGCAAGACTCTCAAAGATTAATCTTAAAATAAAGGAAGCAACTACATGTTCTAGGGTAGTCCCCTTAATCTGGTTTGGACCAGGAACTCCAGACTTTTCTCAGCCTTCCACATCCTCACACACCTTGCATTCATTTGATCAGAAATGCACTGACCTTTGTAGGCTGAGGCATAATTTGTCCAAATCAATTCTTCAGAAAGCTAAGGGCTGTTTTGAAATCAGCTTTTTTAAAAATGTTTTAAGTACTCTCAGGAAAGTGGAGGGACATTCTGTTCCTAGTTCAGGTCCAAAATCCAAACTGAAATTTTTTAAATTGTTCAATTTTCAAGTCACAGAAATAACTTTTCTAGGTCAATTAGCACATTTCAATGTGCCAATTAGCAAGAATGACATTTTCAAGCCTATTTGCATTGGTGACAGCCAAGTTTCCGAAGCAGCACACATGGGTACAAGGTATACCAGTGGTAAAGTTGCATCCTAAGAACACTGAAGTGATTGTGAATGGTAGGTAGTAGCCCCTGTAATAAAGATCATTACTAAACTCTTCCACTCAATCTGACAGTTCAAAACATTAAAAAGAACCACCTAAGAAAATAATACTGGGCAAAAGTGGGGAGAGGTGGTGGTTAAGGAGGGTGAAAAAAACCTAATGTAATAGATCAACATGGATACTCAAGAATGGGCAATTTTAATTAGAAAATAATATACTCCAGGCTTTCGGCCTTTTAGAGGAAAGGAGCTTGATTTAAAAAAAAAATCATTATCATTCTTCTCATTATTATTCTATTAGAAGACAGATGGCGGCCAACACAACTATAGGCCATGCTAGAGTCTTGGGTCTGGGAAGGGGGCTGATCCAGAACCTTAAGTTTCTTTTCTGTTTCCAATTTCCCTTCCTCAAAACACTCTGCAGTGAGAAGAAACTCTCGTGAGTCTCAGAGAGCAGAAGAAACAGGGCCAGGGATGCCACCTGGGCACAGTGCTTCATTCTGAGGGCCAGATCACCAACTTTGCAAGGTAAGAGTGGTAACTGAAAAGCTAATATGTAACTAGGTTCCACAGGTACCTTACTCAGCTCCCACTTTTTGGCTTTCATTTTCTAGAAGGTGGTTTAGCCTGGAAAGAATGATATTCTTCACAAAGTCACAGGCACAGATAAGGAACATGGCCTCACCATCAGGCCAAAAAGCCACTGGCTATAACAAAGAGTTTACAAACTAGGCAGCACATCTATTCTCCAAACCCTGGACTACTGACAGCTTGGGCAGGGGAATCTTAATATGAGATCCATGGATGGGATTGTAGGGAGAAAGGCAAGAGTTGGCAGTCCCTGTGTCCCTAGTGAAACTGTATGCACATTATGTTTGTGTATCTAGGAAGAGTTTCTATGGTCCTCTTCATCTCCTCAAAGAAGCCTATTACCTAACTGTTTTAGAGGGAGGGAAGCTAAGAAGCATCTCTAGCACCTCGACTCACTAGCATTCAAACTCACCCTGAATTTCAGTCAGACAACACAACAAGAGTTTTGAAGTCTGAATCAAGAGACCTGAGTTCTGGGGGCACCCACTTTCACTTCTTAAGCAAGTCATTTGTCCTTCTAAATTCCCCCTCAAGAAGATAAGGTTAGACCAGGTGAGCTTTCAGCTCTCTGCTAATCTAATAATCAATAGTTCCATGGTGCATCTCCCCTCCTTCCTCATAGGAAGCAAAATAAAAATTGCCCTTAAGATGCTTAATTTGAAGCCAGAAAGAGACCTTCTCCAGAATTCTGGCAGCAAAGAGCACTTACTTATAATATGGGCTATTGGAATACACAATGCTTCTTCTAAGGTGTCAGCTTCTAAGATGAAGAACCAAGAGGAATCGGAACTGGGCACTCTCTAGCTGGTGCCAGTGAGTCACAGGACAGAGTGCAGCACATGCAAATTTAGTGATGACTCCTGATCTCTAGCTGACTGGAGTAATTTCCTCCAACACTCTCTGCTCTGTCTTTATATAAGTATATGTTTATCTGTTAAGGCACACAAACTAATTAGTTCATTTTATTTTCCTTGCTTCCTCATTACTTCTAATGAGCAAAAAAAAAAAAAAAAAAGGATTAAAAATATACAGGGCCAAGAAGGAAGGGCAAATGCCAAAGGCTGGCTTCCTACCTAATTGGATCAAAGGCTTAAGAAAGAGTTCCCTATCTTCCTGTATCTTATTTTAAGTCAATCTGAGCTCAACTAAGGGGTTGCAAAATAAAACTCCTGAAGGCCAGAAGTAGCACAGGAGGGTTCCCAACCTTTGAAACTAATCAGACCAAAGTCAATTATCAAGACACATGCCCAGCATCATTTTAAAAAAGAATACCAAAATTATTTAACAGATGATTAAAGTTGCTAGTTAAGAGAAAGCTCATTACAGAACTTTTGATGTTAAGAAACATTACTTGAACATTCTTAATAAGCTGCTTGGCTACAGCATGCCATTTGTTTGGAAAGTATTAGGTATTACAACAAATATAATAGCAAATCTGTCCTGAGAGAGTGGAAGAAGAAGAGAGGGGAAAAAGCAGAAGGGAGGGAAGGAAGGAAGAGAAAGAAAGAGGGAAAGAGAGAAACATTGTTTTCTGTATAGAGTAGTAAAGCTATTAAGGGTTGACTTATGCCACCCATCCAATTCCTAGGCTAAAGCCCTAATCGCTGGTACCTCAGAATGTGACTACATTTGGAGATAGAATGAAGCCAATCACAGTGGGTCCTAATCCAATCTGATGGGTGTTCTTATAAGAAGAGGAAATTTGGACACACAGGGAGACACCAGGGATATACGTACACAGAGGAAAGACCATATGAAGAGGCAACAAGAGGGCAGCCCTATGCAAACCAAAGAGAGAGGCTTCAGAGGAAACCAACCCTGCTGGCACCTTGATCTTGGGGATAGTAAGAGGACCTTGCCTCATAAGTGTATTGTGGGGATTAAATAAACTAGTCGAGAGAAAGCACTAAGAACAGTACCAAGCACTCAAGAAGTATCAGCTGTCGTTGCTGCTGGTGGTGGTGTTGGTATTGAAAGTGCTAAGGAAACATCAGCAGGGTCAGTGAAGATATATACCTTTGGTGAAACACAATACTGATTGAATGAAAACTTCACCACCAGCATTCTGACTTCGGGTATGTGGATGGACTTTTTGGGATCTTTATTTTTCAAGCCTGCACAATGGGAATTATAAGATCTGCTTATGCTCAGTGGTTCCACAGGGAGAACACTTTTTGGCTTTCATTGGGGTAAAGTCGCACTAAGAGGAGAGATGTAGGTGATCTGTTTAGAGGAACCATATCCACCTCAACTAATGGCAGAGGCTACTTGGCCAAAGTTGTAGGCTAGATGCATTCACATTCAGAACACTACCTCTGTGGGCAATTTTCTGGTGTGCCACACCTTCCTTAAATCTGATAGAGCTGCTAAAAAAATGGAGAAAGAGCAGATTACTCTCTGCTTTACCATAATGGGGTATAGAGCTGGGGTCAGAGAATATTCCCCACGAACCATGGTTTGGGGGATAGAGGAAGGGGAGGACTGAGATTGAGAGGTACTTTGCATACCTATGACAACTTGGCTAGTTTAATAGTTATATTAATTGCTGTGCTGCTGCTGGGTGTGACTTTGATTCATGTAGGGTTGGGGGCTCACAGCACCTGTGTGAGAAACAGGGGGGTGGTCTACTTTGGCCAAGTAGCCTCTGCCATCAGTTGAGGTGGATATGGTTCCTCTAAACAGATCACCTCTGCAGCAGGGAGACACACCTGCCCTGACAAAGGATGGCAGCCAACAGAATGTAAACAGACGACTGGCAGAATGTAGCCCATTGTGGGAGGAGTCAGAAGTAGGGTCATGTAGACTCTGGGTCAGGATTTAAATGAAGGGCAGAGAGAGAGCCATGAGAGATTCATCCATGCAGCCTGGAAGGGAGTAGGAGAGCCATGAGGGAGGGATGAGGTAGCAGCCACGTGAGAGAGAGAAGTAAGCAAGTAACTATGTAGTTTGTAGTCATGATCTGGCCATGGAGCCTAGAGTAGTAAGGAAGAAGTCATGTTGCTGCATTAATCGTCCCTGCTCTAGCTGACTCTGGATCCACCAAGGACTCCCTTGCAAGACACTGACCTGCCGCCTTGCAAACTCAGACTCTATCTGGACTTTCGGGATTTATGTATTTCCTGGACTATTACACAGAAGCTGATGACAATGTACCCCAGATCCTGAAGGAGAGAGCTGGTGAGTGAGGATGGCGACTCGGTGCCTTCCAGAGAGACTGGAGAACTGTTTGCACAGCTGGCTTAAGATAAGATTACGGGAAATTATTGGGTTTGCTTTTGGCTTATAGACATTTGGGGAGCATGGGAAGTGCTGGGTCCCTTGGGAAAGGAGGGCTCTAAGCTGAAGTGCTTCAAGCCTTCCCCCAAGGTTGGAATATTGTAAATAAAGACCTGTTCCTTCCAGCATAAATTGTTGAGTCATTCACCAAGGTGCCACATGGACAGGCCCCAGTCTGCTTGGTTACATGACCTCTAAATCTTTCAAGAAAACAGTAACAGGGTGATCAGAGAGATGAAATAAGATAGCATTGAATCCACTTCCATCCCTTAGCAGGTGACTTCCACAGGTAGGGAGTAACCTGAGCTCCAGCACTACTCCACAAAACTGAGACAATAAGAAATGTGGTTTCAATTTGTTTGGTTTACACCATTCTTGGGTATTATCTCCTATATCTCTGAGACCAAGGTAGGAGTTCTGATTCTACAGTTCACCATGTGAAATCAAGTAAGTCACACAGCATGGGGAAATACAGAACAGAGGGCACAGGTACCTATGTCAGAAGCCTGTGCCTGCTGATCCCAGCTAACAGGAGAACACTGAACTTAATGTGCCAGACCTATTATGACAGAGACAATAGAGTAAGTACTCATTTAACGTCATCAATAGGTTCGGCAACTACAAGCAAAATGATGTATAATGAAACCAATTTTACCATAGGCTAATTGATATAAATAGGAGTTAGATTCCTAGGGCATCTTGTTGTAAGGAAAATGATGTTATTTGAGGACCTGCTATAAGGCCTGCCCTCTTTCAGCCTGGCATTCCACACTGAGCAGGAGGTTGAATGGTCAACCTATAAAGCGCTACCTGATCTTTGGAACAAAGAAGCTAGGCCATATAAGCCACCTCGGGACCCTATTAAAATCCAGATTGTGAAGCAGTACGTCTGAGGTGGGGCCTGAAATTCTACATTTCTTTTTTTTTTTACATCATTTTTTATTGTTGTTCAAATACAGTTGTCTCCATTTTCCCACCACCACTTTCCCCCACCCCACCCACCCCCACCTCCCACCCTCAATTCTAGCCCCCTTTGGCTTTGTCCATGGGTCCTTTATACATGTTCCTTGACAACCATTTCCCTTCTTTCCCGTGTTATTTCGCTCCCTCCTCCCCTCTGGTTGCTGTCAGTTTGTTCTTTATTTCAATGTCTCTGTTGATATTTTGCTTGCTTGTTTGTTTTGTTGATTAGGTTCCACTTATAAGTGAGATCATATGGTATTTGTCTTTCACCACCTGGCATATTTCACTTAGCATAATGCTCTCCAGTTCCATCCATACTGTCACGAAGGGTAGGAGCTCCTGGAAATGCCTTTTGACCCAGCAATTCCACCACTAGGAACATACCCTAAGAATCCTGAAACAGTAACTCAAAAGAACCTGTGCACCCCTTCATAGCAGCACAATTTACAATAGCCAAGTGCTGGAAGCAGCCTAGGTGCCCATCAGTAAATGAGTGAATCAAAAAACTGGTACATTTACAAAATAGAATACTATGCAGCAGAAAGAATGAAATTCTACATTTCCAACAAGCGGCACCCCCCTGATGCTGATCTTGGACCACAGTTACACATGAAGTAACTTTGAATTTTGAGTGACTAGGACACTGATTTTCCAAGAGTGGTCTGAGAGCCCAGGCAATCAGCATTCCCTGGTGTTACCCCAGACCCTCTCAATGAGACTTTCTAGAGGTGGGGTCTGGCAAGCCTCATTTTTTTAGACATTCCCTTAGGTGGTTGGTATGAACATTAAGTTTCAGAATCAGTATACAAAATCAGTGGTTCTCAATTGCAGCTCCACGTTAGAACGGACTTTTTAAAACACTGCACCCAGGTTGCATCGAGGTAAAGGACTGAGACTTGTGATCTGAGGGTGGGGGGCAACAGGGCATAAGTGTTTTTTGTTTGTTTTTTTGTTCATCAGTGTACTTGTTGTTTTTGTTTTTGTTTTTTTTTACAGTATCCCTACGTGAGCCTGGAATATACTGAGGGTTCAAAATTACTGTTTTAGATTAATGATTTTTCTTTTTAATTTATATTGATGTATAATATTTAATTTATATTGATATGATATATAATTTATATTGGTATATATTGGTTTATAATATTGTCATATCTAGAAAGGTATGACAATCATAAGGATATACATGAGTATTGTGGGGAGGGCGTGGCTAAATCCTCAGAGAGAGTGTGAGTATAGCTGTGGCTGTAGGATCTAGAGGTTTAAGCTCCACTGTGTGTGTGTAACTCCTTGAATGTCAGTTCCTTCCTCTGTGACTAAAGTCCACAAAAACTTGCCCTCGCTACCTTACACGACTGTTATATGAAAAGACCTTATAAACTATGTTATCCAAAGAGTAAACATGATCATTTTGAGATTTTAACTATGACCTTAATGCATGAAGCAAACTTAAGTCATGAAAATAGAAAGTAGAAAGAAGGATTACTAGTGATTTCTTTACCCAAGCTTTCTAACATGGCCTGCTAACCCCTTAAACTCCCACATGTGGAAATTTGAAGACAGGGTCTTGCCACCTAGCCCTATAGCTCCTGTTTCTCTCTATGTCTGTTTACCACCCAGCCTCTTGCCACAGTGGGACTCCACCTGCTAGCCACAGGGGATGTGTGTGGCCCAGACATCTTTGTGAGTTTGGATGAATGGGGAAGGAATCTAATTCTCACTAAAGGGACTTCCTTGCTCTGCAGCAGATTATCCTGGTCCAATGTGACTGAGTCCACACTATAGACCCTTAGAAACATTGGAAGCCTCCATCTAATGGGTGGGTCCCCCAGCCCCCATTTTCTCCACTAAACATCTCCAAGACCTTCCATAGGCTTTTTGGCCTGTCCTGGTTCTGGCCTAAACCACTATTGCAGCCTCAAAGTTCCACAAAATACTCCTATTCCCATCATGCTCCACTGCATCCAAATATGGCTACATCAAACCTCAAAATTAAATACAGCTGACCCTTGAACAGCATGGGGGGTTAGGGACATTGACCCTGTATGAAATCAAAATCCATGTATAACTTTGATTCCCCCAAAATTTAACTGCTAATAACTTATTGTAGACCAGAAGCCTTACCAATAACATAAACAGCTGATTAACACGTATTTTGTATGTTTTATGGATTATGTGCTGTATTCTTATAATAAATAAGCTACAGAAAGTGTTATTAAAATCATAAGGAAAAGAAACTACATTTACAGTACTACACGTATTTATTTTTAAAAATTCACATATAACTACCTGCGCTGTTCAAATCCATGTTGTTCAAGGGTAGTGTGTGTGTGTGCGTGTGTGTGTGTATTTTAACATTCACATATGCACATGAGCTAAGTATGAGGACGAGCGATGGATAATGAAATAGAGAGAAAATGCTGTTTTGTATGTTACTGGTATGTTCCTAGAAGAGGCTACTTACCAGTCGGGTATTTACCACAGGAAACAGCAAGGCTAGAAGAGCTCCATTTAACATGTGCATCTGTAGCCTGGAGAGGAAGAAAGATAAAGTCTAGGTCACACTCAGACTGATGGATGGGCAAAAATGTGTCGGGTTACACCATGCCATATCAGAGAACATGTAAACAAGTGGCTCTCTGTAAAACAGCGTTGGATAATAAATAAAAAGCTGCATATTTTGTATTAACTGAAACATTCTGAAGAGCATCATCACCACCTCAAAATCTCCCAAACACATCTGGAACACACCTTGGTTACAACACTTCATTACATAATGGGCTCTGAGCTCCCTAAACATCCAGTCAGTCCCAGTCAATGGCTTCAACTGCTGCAGCCATGGTGGCATTAAAAAAGGGTAACCGCAGTGGCCAACTGCTCTGTTATTAGAGCAGAGACCCATTTCTTATAACAGGGCTCCTTATTTACAGGGCCCACCTGTAATGCTTTTCCCCCAAAGGCAACCTGGTCATAAAAAGGCTAGTACGAACCAGAGAGCCAACTGCAGTGTTTTGCAAATCATTCCTCCACCTTCTTAGGAATGCCTTCAGGGGCTGCTATTGGAGGTGGACGGGATAGAAGTGGCAGTCTTCCAGGCTTCCTTTGATCTATTTTACATATTGGGCTCTGTGACTTTAAAGGAAGAGGTCGGAGGGAGAAAAGTGGTTGCCCCAGCATCCTGTAGTGATACTGTTTCCCAATACCAGACTGGTTAAAATATATACTAGAAAACCCTTATAAGCTGAGAACAAGTCAGAAACAAACTTGACTTGTGAGGGCTCTTAGCATGGATTTAGGCAGCTTTCTTTTTTTATGTATTGCAGATTGTTTTTTATTTCTTCAAATTTTTTTATTTTTATCAGTAGTGACTGAAATAAAAAAAATATATTGAGCCTAATCATCATCATCGAAAGGGCTTTAAGAGAAACCTGATCAGATGAGTATTATTGCTTGTCATTTTCAACCAGTGAATAGTTGCTACTGATAGACAGCCAACAGTCTGTCAAGAATGCTCAAGGTATGTTACATAATACAACAAGCCTGTTCACGGGGTGGAGGTGTGGGGGTGTGGGGGAGGGAAGACTAGGAAATAACTTATGTGAACTTCTTGATTTCATCATACAAAACAAGCACGAAAGCACCACCCATGCCTCTGAGAACACTGTACCATGCACCCCTGAAAAAAGCTTTGCAGCCTTCATCATGAGCAATCATATTCCAGCAGTTGGGTGTGCCTGTGAAAATTATATCAGTTCCTTTGCACCCTGAGTGCATCACCATGTGGTGACATTTAGTGTCAAATGGACAGGAAGTCAACCCAGCCACTGCTGTGACAGACTGTGCAGGCATCCAGCTGATGAAGATGTGAGTATTCTCGGGATCTGGAAGCATTCCCTGTGCAGTGTCATAGATAGAGAAGTAGGCAGCTCAGTAGATGATGATACCCTGAACAGACACATAAAGCCTTGGTACAGTCCCTTGATCCCATCAGATTTATAGAACTTAATCAGGCAGTCACCATGGCCTTTGAATTCCCTTTCAGCTCCAGCTCTGCCCACATCAGCTGCTAGATGGGTACGGGCAAAATCAAGAGTATACACAACATACAATGAGGTGGCCCCAGCGGCACCAATGACAGATTTCCTTCAAAGTAGCACCAAAACTGGGTTCTTTTGCCCACAACATCCAGGAAGATCTTCTTGTATTTATCTTTGAAGGCAAAATTGAGAGCCTGGGTGGAGAAGAAGCTGATGACATTAACCAGGTTACTGCGCCAGAAGGACAGGACTCCCTTCTCCTTGGAGATACACCATGCAGTCTATAATGCCCTAGTATTGCTTATCTGCGGTGATTTGCTTGCTGGCATGCTGCACCTGCAGCAGCAGCCTGAGCCACTTGACGGGTGCTACAGCTGTCTTGGAGATGGCCATAGCCACTCCACCTGCCAGGAAGGCCTTGGCAAAGGACACAGCAGCATTTGTCATGTAGAAAGGAAAGAAGTGCATGACTGTGGAACTGGGCTCATAACCAGTTGTGACTCTGGGGCAACAGCAAGCATCTTTCTTTATGATTAAAGACAAATGGCCCTTACTACTAAGAAAGAAGCAAACAATGAGAGACTTCACCTCCTGAAGAATAGCTGATTGGTGGGTCATGCACAACCACTGATAAGTCAACATGTCTCCTAGGCCTCAAGTAAATCCCTCTTGCTCTAGCTCTCTCACTCTCTTGATCTCTAATACACACACTAACACAGCAACCCTGAGATACCAGGATTTCTCCTATACCAGGAATAGGAAAGCAGTTCATACCCTGAACACCCCAGGACATCAGCTCTTCTCTTGGAGCTCACAGACGTGTGTCTAAGCTTAAGAGAATTTACAAGGAGACCAAGGGAATAGCACATTATCCCCAAGGCTGCTTTTCATTCTTGCCAGTGTATTTCTCACCAATGCTCTTGTTATCAATGCCATGAGGATGCTGCATCTTAATTAATGGCTTTACATAAACATTATCACTTAATTTTTTTTACTATAATTTTATTTTATTTTATTTTTTAATTTTTATTGTTATTCAGTTACAGTTTACATTTTTTCCCATCCCTCCACCCCACCCCAGCCAAACCCACCTCCATCCCCTACCTCCACCCTCCCCCTTGATTTTGGCCACGTGTCCTTTATAGTACTTCCTATAGTCCCCTCTCCCCACTGTCCCCTCCCCACTCCCCTCTGGCTATTGTTACATTGTTCATAACGACAATGTCTCTGGTTATATTTTGATTGCTTTTTTCTTTTTTTCTTTTTTTAAAATATATTTATTGATTATGCTATTACAGTTGTCCCATTCCCCCCCCTTCACTCAACTTCACCCTGCCCACCCCCTCCCTCCCACATTCCCCCCTATAGTTCATGTCCATGGGTAATACTTAGAAGTTCTTTGGCTTCTACATTTCCTACACTATTCTTACCCTCCCCCTGTCTATTTTCCACCTATCATTTATGCTACTTATTTTCTGTACCTTTCCCCCCCTCTCCTCCTCCCCCTCCCCTGTTGATAACCCTCCATGTGATCTCCATTTCTGTGATTCTCTTCCTGTTCTAGTTGTTTGCTTAGTTTGCTTTTGTTTTTGTTTTAGGTGTGGTTGTTAATAACTGTGAGTTTGCTGTCATTCTTACTGTTCATATTTTTTATCTTCTTTTTCTTAGATAAGTCCCTTTAACATTTCATATAATAAGGGCTTGGTGATGATGAACTCCTTTAACTTGACCTTATCTGAGAAGCACTTTATCTGCCCTTCCATTCTAAATGATACCTTTGCTGGATAGAGCAATCTTGGATGTAGGTCCTTGCCTTTCATGACTTCAAATACTTCTTTCCAGCCCCTTCTTGCCTGTAAAGTCGCTTTTGAGAAGTCAGCTGACAGTCTTATGGGATCTCCTTTGTAGGTAACTGTGTCCTTTTCTCTTGCTGCTTCTAAGATTCTCTCCTTCTGTTTCATCTTGGGGAATGTAATGATGATGTGCCTTGGTGTGTTCCTCCTTGGGTCCAGCTTCTTTGGGACTCTCTGAGCTTCCTGGACTTCCCGGAAGTCTATTTCCTTTGCCAGATCAGGGAAGTTCTCCATTATTTGTTCAAATAAGTTTTCAATTTTTTGTTCTTCCTCTTCTCCTTCTGGCACCCCTATAATTCGGATGTTGGAACGTTTCAAGATGTCCTGGAGGTTCCTAAGCCTCTCCTCATTTTTCCGAATTCTTGTTTCTTCATTCTTTTCTGGTTGGATGTTTCTTTCTTCCTTCTGGTCCACACCATTGATTTGAGTCCCAGTTTCCTTCGCCTCACTATTGGTTCCCTATACATTTTCCTTTGTCTCTCTTAGCATAGCCTTCATTTTTTCATCTAGTTTTTGACCAAATTCAACCAATTCTGTGAGCGTCCTTATTACCAGTGTTTTGAACTGTGCATCTGATAGGTTGGCTATCTGTTTGCTGCTTACTTGAATTATTTCTGGAGCTTTGAAGTGTTCTGTCATTTGGGCCAATTTTTTTTTTTTTTGTCTTGGTGCTTCTGTTACTTAAAGGGGTGGAGCCTTAGGTGTTCCCTGTGGCGGGGTAACGCTGGTTGCTGCGCTGTGACACTGAGCGGTGATGGTGACGTGGGGGAGGGGCTGAGAGGGAGCAATGGCGCCTGCTCCACTCTCCACCGGACTGCAGTCACTCCCTGTGCTACCCACAATCAAATTGAGCCCCTCTGGTGCTGCTTCCCGAGTGGGTGGGCTTGTGCACACTCTAGGCCCCCGTGGGTCTCTCCAACGACCTCTCCTGTGATGCTGGGAGTCTCTCCTGCTGCCGCTCCAACCCCCATGGGCGTTTTCGCTCAGAGGTTTGAGGCTTTATTCACACACACCCCCCACACCCCCCCCCCCCGCGCTGCAGCTCTGGGTTGTGCGGTCTGCTTCGCTCCCCGCCGTTTGTCCGGTTTATCTATGTGCGAATGTGGGGCCGCGGGGTGTTACCCGCCACTCTGCCTGTCCTGTTCTCAGCCACTCTGAGTCCGGCCCTCTCGGTTTATCTGTGCGTGAATGTAGGGCTGCAGGGTCTGCTAGTGGTGAGACTGCCTGCCCCGTTCATCCCACACTCCGCCAGTCTCGGTCCCACCACGGCAACGCGAGTCCTCTCCGCCCCTCCTACCGGTCTGGATGAATGTTTATTTTTTATCTCCTTGGTGTCGGACTTCCTTGTTGTTCCATTTTCTGTCAGTTCTGGTTGTGCGAGGAGGCGCAGTGTGTATACCTACGCCACCATCTTGTTTCTTCTGCTTTTTTCTTTTGTTGATTATGTTCCAGTTAAAGGTGAGATCATATGGTATTTGTCCCTCACCACCCGGCTTATTTCACTTAGCATAATGCTCTCCAGTTCCATCCATGCTGTTGCAAAGGGTACAAGCTCCTTCTTTTTCTCTGCTCAGATAGGTACTTTTCCCATTTTGTTGATGAGGAAACCAGGTTTAAAGAAGCAAAGACCTGATCAACAGCACACTTAAGAGACAAGATTCAAGAGACAAGATAAATCTGACTCCAACCCCAAAACTCTTACATCCCTCTTAGAGTCTTCTATCAGAGCCTCCCTGCCATGGTCACTTGCAAAAATGACCTCAGGCAGAGTCAGGGACACTCCTTTTTCCTTCCCTTTGGTTTCAGGGTTCTCTCTACCACCTCCATCATCCACTCTCAGAGACTTTTAATATGCTTTCAGGTAATATCCAGAGGAGAATGCTCTGAAGACATGGCAGGCCATCACAAACTGACAGTTTTAACAGGACTTTGCCTGGTCCCTCAAAGGGAGGAGGTATACCAATTCAATGTCACTCCTACCTTCCCAGGCTGGCCAGGTTACTAATGCTTTTACAACAGGGTCACTCATAGGGATACTCCATGCTCTAAGAAGTTGACTGCTGAAAACTCGAGCTTAAGCCTCAGTGCCTAGAGCAGGGGTCATTAACAGCAATTCCAGGACTCAGGTGAAGTACAGTCTATAGCCTGTCTTCTCCTCCTATGTGACAGCCACAGCATAAACCTCTAAATAATTCTATCAACATAAGAGACTTTGGTGCCAGCTTTGCCATTTGCCTTAAATGTTGGCATTTACACAAGGCCAATTAGAAACTGAGGCACCAAAGTTAAATCTTGAGGATGATGGAATTGATGCCAAGAGCTGTGGAATGCCAAAGATAAAGAGGATAAAACCAACATCAAGATTCAAAACGACTGCCCTGGCTGGTGTGGCATATATATATATATATATCTCCAACAAAATATGTACACAATCTATAAAACAAAAACTGCAAAAAGTTGATGAAGTAAATCCTAGAAAACCTAAATAGAAAGCAATACCATGTTCAAGGACTGAAAGTTTCAACATAGGAAAATGTCAACTCTTACCAAAATGATCTATCGATTCAATACAATTGTAACAAAAATCCCATCAGGATATTTTGTAGATACAGGTAAACTGATACCAAAATGTATAAGAGCAAGGAAAGTAGAATAGCTAAAATAATTTCAAAAACGGGGAAGAAAAGACGAAGAAATCACACTACCTGTTTATAAGGTTTACAATGCAAAGTTACAGTGATCTAAACAATGCAATACTGGGCAGGAAAAGACAGAATGATGAAACAGAATAATCCAAAAATAAAGCCACACTAATATAAGTCATTTGACTTTCACAATATTACAAAAGCAATTCAGTGGAGAAGGCACAGCCTTTTCAAAGGATGGTAATAGAACAATTGGACATTATATATAATATAACATATTCAACCTAAACCTAATGACTTACATAAAAACTATTTTATTGATTATGCTATTAAAGTTGTCCCATTTTTTTCTCCCCTTTATTCCCTTCCACCCACACACCCCTCCCTCAAGCATCCTCCTCCTTAGTTCATGTTCATGGGTAGTGCATATAACTTCTGTGGCTTCTGCATTTCCTATAATATTCTTAGCCTCCCCCTGTCTATTTTGTACCTACCATTTATACTACTTACTCCCTGTACCTTTTCCCCCATTCTCCCCCCTCCCCTCCCCACTGATAACCCTCCATGTGATCTCCATTTCTGTGATTCTCTTCCTGTTCTAGTTGTTTGCTTTTGTTTTTGTTTTTAGGTTCAGTAGTTGAAAGTTGTGAGTTTTACATCATTTTACTGTTCATAGTTTTGATCATCTTCTTTTTCTTAGGTAATTCCCTTTCACATTTCATATAATAAGGGCTTAGTGATGATGAACTACTTTAACTTGACCTTATCTGGGAAGCACTTTATCTGCCTTTCCATTCTAAATAATAGCTTTGCTGGATAAAGTAATCTTGGATGTAGGTCCTTGCCTTTCATGACTTCAAATACTTCTTTCCAGCCCCTTCTTGCCTGCAAGGGTTTTTTGAGAAATCAGCTGATAGTCTAATGGGAACTCCTTTGTAGGTAACTGTCTCCTTTTCTCTTGCTGCTTTTAGATTCTCTTCTTATCTTTAATTTTGGCTAATGTAATTATGATGTGCCTTGGTGTGTGCTTCCTTGGGTCCAACTTTGGGACTCTCTGAGCTTCCTGGACTTCCTGGAAGTCTGTTTGCTTTTCCAGATTGAGGAAGTTCTCCTTCATATTTTGTTCAAATAAGTTTTAGTTTCTTGCTCTTCCTCTACCCCTTCTGGCATCCCTATGAGTCAGATGTTGGAATGTTTAACGTTATCCTGGAGGTTCCTAAGCCTCTCCTCATTTTTTTGAATTCTTGTTTCTTCATTCTGTCCTGGTTGAATGTTTCTTTCTTCCTTCTGCTCCAAATCGTTGATTTGAGTCTCGGTTTCTTTCTCTTCACTGTTGGTTCCCTGTACATTTTCCTTTATTTTACTTTGAATAGCTTTCATTTTTTTCCTGTATTTTGTGACCATACTCAACCATTTCTGTGAGTATCCTGATTACCAGTGTTTTGAACTCTGCATCTGATAGGGTGGCAATCTCCTCATCACTTACTTCTATTTTTGGAGTTTGATCTGTTCTTTCATTTGGGCCATATTTCTTTGTCTTGGAGCAGCTGTTATGTTGTAAGGGGAGGAGCCTTAGGCATTCACCAGGCTGGGGCAACCCAAATAGCTGTGTTGTGGTGCTGTACGTGGGGGAGAGGTCAGAGAGGGAACAATGCCACTTGCTCAGCTCTCGAGCAGCTTTCAATCACTTCCCCTGCTACACACAAGCAAATTGGGCGCTTCTGCTGCTGATTCCTGAGTAGGTGGGTTTGTGCATGTTCTAGGACCCTGTGAGCCTCTCCAACAAACTCTCCTGTGAGGCTGGGAGTTTTTTCCCACCACCGCAACCCCTGCAGATTTTTACAGCCAGAGGGTTTGAGGCTTTATTTCCCTCGCTGGAGTATGGGTTGCACAATCTCTCTTGCTCCCCAATTGTTCCTCCCAGTTTATCTGCATGCATGTGTGGGATCATTCAGCCTGCCTGCCACCACCTTGCCTGCCTCAGTCCACCAGCCACTGCGCTGTCCTCCTGGACCATCAGCCTCCACCCTGGCTGCAGGTCTCCGCTCCTCCTACCACTCTGGATGAATGTTTCTTCTTTAACTCCTTGGTTGTCGGATTTCCACACAGTTCAATTTTCTGGCTGTTCTGGTTATTTTTTGTTTTTAAATTTGTTGCTGTCCTTCTTTTCGTTGGGCGAGGAGGCAAGCATATCTACCTACACCTCCATCTTAGCCAAAAGTAATCCCAATTTTGTTTTTAGAATGAGTATATATACATATAAAACATGGAGGAAATTATACCAACATATTTATAAAGGAATCATCCATTATTCTTATTTTCTTCTTTATTGTTTTCTGTAATGTACGATGTTTTCCCTACAGTGATCGTGGATTACTTTTATAATGAGAACAAAACATTTCTACATGTTCATTAGCTACTGCACAGCTGCTATATGTCTTGCCCAAATGTTATCTATTGTGCTGATTTTTTTTTTCTGGAATTGCTTTTGCCCAATACATAGCATAGTAGATTCCTCTCTTAACTTCCGTAAGGACTGAGTGGGTTGACAAAGTAAAAGAGGCCAAAAAGTACCAGTCCACATTCCTCTACTCTATACTGCCTCGCATGCTTGCTCAGATGGGAAAAGTTATCTACATCTTCAACATTCCTTTTACCAGGAGATGATATACATCCAAACACATGTTTAAAAACAGAGCAGCCCAAGAGGAACCAAAAAGCAGGCCCTGTTCCAGGAACCTTCAGTGAGACTTCCAAGAGAGGATTTGGGAGATGAAAATACTAAATGAGAAAATGTGGGCCAATACTGTAGAAGCCAAAGCTCCCTAGGAGAGAACAAAATTGAACATATACACATGGGAAGGAAGGCAGGGAAAGAGACCTTTCAACAACCTGAAAGCTTCTTCCCTCTTCTAAGACTTAAGAAAAGAATATGTATGGGTTCCAGGCAACAACTTGACAGGTGATTCCTGGGATAGTAGACACCTGAGCAGAATTTCACATAAGAAAGGAAATTGGTCTTGAATTGCTGCTTACTCACTATGTATTTCCTAGGTTCCTGGTCTCTCTACCTTTCAAATCTGCAGCATTCATATGTAGGACTTACTCTCCCTTGCCAAGACCAGAGTCTTACTAAAGCCTCTCAGGCCAGAAGCAGTCTCCCAAACACCTTTATCAGTAATGACTCCAAAGCTAAGCTAAAAAGCAGCTCCTTTTAAGGTTCCAGAGTGGCTGATCTGTTCAGCACTGGGAAAGAGGGTATTGATATGATAAAACCATTCTGAGATGTTTAAGACACAACTGGTTCAGCTTCAGCCCATTTCATGGACTCAAAATGGTCCTAGAAATATGAATCTCCCTTGGGAAAGTTCTGCTCTTTAAAATTTTGACAGTTCAACAACACTAGCCATCAGAGAGATGCAAATAAAAACCACAATGAGATAGCACTTCACACCAGTGAGAATGGCCATCATAAACAATCAACAAACAAGAAGTGTTGGAGAGGTTGTGGAGAAAAGGGAACCCTAGTGCACTGTTGGTGGGAATGCAGACTGGTGCAGCCACTGTGGAAAACACTATGGAATTTCCTCACAAAGCTATAAATGGAACTGCCTTTTGACCCAGCAATTCCACTGCTGGGATTATATTCTAAGGACCCTGAAACACCAATCCAAAAGAACCTATGCACCCCTAAGTTTATAGCAGCACAATTTACAATAGCCAAGTGCTGGACGCAACCTAGGTGCCCATCAGTAAATGAAGGGATCAAAAAACTATGGTACATTTACACAATGGAATACTACACAGCAGAAAGAAAGAAGGAGCTCCTACCCTTCCTGACAGCATGGATGGAACTGGAGAGCATTATACTAGGTGAAATAAGCCAGGCGGTGAAAGACAAATACCATATGATCTCATCTATAAGTTGAACCTAATCAACAAAACAAACAAGCAAGCAAAATAGAACCACAGCCATGGAAATAAAGGACAAACTGACAGGGACCAGAGGGGAGGGGAGTTGGGGGTAACAGGGGAAAGAAGGGGAACATGTATAAATAACTCATGGAAATGGACAATGGAAAGGGGCATGGGGGATGAACAGGGCAGGGAAGAACAATGGTGGGGGGGAGAAAGGGGGCACAACTGTAAATGAACAACAATAAAAATGTGAAAAAATTAAAAAAAAATAACAGTTATAATAAATGGGATCTAGAAAGAAAAGGTCACATGACTACTGAACTCCTGTAATATCATGTGGCTCAGAGGCTTACATGTTACTTGCAATGACAATATCACATGTCAGGTTGTCCTAATTCCCCTTCCCAACCCCCCTGCTTCCTGTACCTACCTTGGCTCACACCAGCCTACAGTCCTTTCTCCATCTAGGAATGCATACCCCCTGCCGTCTGCAACACAGGTGAAATTTCACCTCATCTCTTTCAAAAGCCTCCCCAGACTGAGTCAATAGATAATTATGACCAAATAATTCAACTTGCATCACAGATCCACTCTTCTCCATGTGTATATGAAAATGGGCAAATTTAAGGGTTTCAGTGTTCTTGGGGAGAGGGGACGATACACTTCCCTGAGACAGAGGATGCTCACTATCTCTCTGCTATGCACTTTTCTTACCAGTGTGAGGTGGGGATGAGTTCTTTGCCATTCAAACTGCACAGGTCAGTGACTTATTCCATGAGTCCCCCTCACCCTGGCAGCACACACTTGGACAACCAGGAACATTAAGCAGTGGGTGTTCACCAGGCAGGTAAATTGTATGATCATAATATAAAGCTGGGGAAATCATAATAGTCATTCCAATTTCCTCCATCTATTCCTTCAAAATATCCCAGCTCAGAAAGAGGAGAGTTCCAAAAGGCTGGCTTCTCTAAAAGACTCCCAGCCCATTGTGAAATCAAGAACTTCACCCTCTTCTAAAATAGCAGCTAAGATGCCAAAGACAAAGCTGAAAACTAAGAGGTTGACTGTACACAGAGCCCTTTGTGGTGGTAGGATTCATAGTGTCTGGGAAGGGGGAGTGAGTGTATGCTACCATGATGACAACACCCAACCTCAGCCTAATAACTGACCCAGTCAGAGACCTAGGAACTCCAAACCATGCCATACTGCCCAGAGCCACTCCCAGTCATAGCAGACAAGCCTGCAATTCATGTGAATGGTGGTGTCTTCAGCCCTAGCCCCATCTATCAGCTGTAACAGAGATCTTAGCTTTCTCCTCCAGCTTTATCTTTGGATAGGGGATGTAATATAAATGGACCTTGATATGCTAACTGTACTCCAAGATCAGCATTAAACACACCAGAGGCCCATTCCCCCAGCATATGGGATTTGGACTTTAGGTTCTTTGAACATCTTGGTCAAGCTGAGGGCTACAAGGCTAGAGTTGGAAATTAGGAGAATCCTCTCCACACCACAGAGAGAAGCACTTGGGATCCTGAAAGCAGCATTGTTTCCAGACGTGAAGGGCCCAGGTCTTCAGTTGACAAGGAGTCCCGATGGCACAAGAATCTTGGCAATGAGGTGCAAAAACAGCTGATTCAGACTAGCAGCTGCTCTTTTTTATCCAGTGTCTCTGTTGTGGTTACTAACTAAAAAGCTAGGATTTTCAAGACTTGAGAAGAGATCATATCATCTACAGGAAGTGTCACCAGTCACCAAGAAGGAAGGGCTGTCTTTATTTTAATTTACATCTGATATGAATACTTCTGACAGCTGCAGAGGTTTCCCCAACCTGGAGAGTAGAAAATCCCTGCTCTGATCCTCATGCAAAAAAGTGTGACTGTGAACTCTGAGTATCTCTATCCCTAAAGACCATGTCACCAAGATGAATTGCAGCTTTCCAGAATCACCCCACCATACTCCCAATAAGGTACTCCTTTTAAATACTCGCGAAATCTCTCCCACTACCTTTGAGCTTATTAACAGTCACTATATTGTACTCACATAATCTCCTCCTTCCTCCTTCCCTCTTCACCTCTCCCCCCACTCTCTTTTGGCTATATTTAATTCTCTAAACTCAGGGTCAGCAAAATATAGTTCTCCTGTTATATATTTTTGGGTGTTGGTGGTAAAATATATATAACATAAAATTTATCATCTTAACAATTTTTACATATTAGTACAGTGGCATTAGACACATTCATATTTTTCTACAACAATCACCATCATCCAGCTCCAGAACTTTTTCATCTGGTCCTCCTGTTTTTACAAATAAAGTTTTTATTGGAACACAGCCAAACTCATTCTTTTATGTATTATTCATGCTGCTTTCATGTTACAACAACAGTTACTTAGTAAAAACAGAGGTCATATGACCCACAAATTCCAAAATATTTACCATCTGGTCCTTTACAGGAAAAGGTTTCTGACCTCTACTATAAACAAAAATATACACTAGACTTCTGGTTGAAAACAACACTTCGCTAACAGCCACTAACACAGCCCCTCCCAGCTTTCCAGTAAAATACCTAGAAGATACAGGAAAAGATAAAACTCCCCAAATCACTGAAAACTTAGATTGACAGTCATCCTATTATGAGAATCTGGAAGAAATCTCCATTAACAATAAGGCTAATGCTGAAATTAGATAAAAGCAATGTGTAGTCAATTCATGCAGGGAAAGCCTGAAACAAGATAGAAAGACACTGAGTTTTTCAGCCACTGTCAGCCTCATAGCTCAGAAATCAAGAGCTCATCATCTACTAACTAGCAAACTCGACAGCTGGATCTCCACTACAGGGCTACTACTTTGCTTGCAAAGGAAGTCAGCAGTTCTCCAAACTGGTTACTATCCATTTGGAGACTCCTACTCCCACAAATCAGAAGGACTGATGTGATGGCATTCATGTTGTCTGTCACATTGTATCCTGGTGGTGGGAGATCTCACAAGCAAAACTTAGGTAGAAATTTATGTAGGACAGGGGTGTCAAACTCATTTTCAACGGCAGCCACATCAGCCTCATGGTTGCATTCAAAGGCTTTTAAAATCTTTTAGAAAAAGAAATCTTTTTTAAAGATAAAATCTTTTAAAAAAGAAAAAGAAAGATAACAAACTGGGGTAAAAAGAGAGCTCATCAAAGCAAGGGGAATTACAAAGGAATTAATTTTGTAGCAGCAGAATTAAAATTCACATTAGAGATGTGAAATAGCAAAATCAATCAAATTTATAGCATGGAAGCCAAATCTGAATCTCCCCCAAGCATGCAGAAAAAAGGAAAGCTGGTCTTAGAAATCCAACAAAGATAAATTAGATAAAAAGAAAAAGAAAACATTTGATAAATTTAGCAACTGTTCCTGATTTTTTTTTTAAAATGCATGGAATTTAAGAATAAGAATTCCTTAATATTATAGAGGCCATCTAGTGTCAACCAACAACCAACATCAGAGTCAACAGTGAAACACTAGAAACATTTCAATTAAAATCAGAATTAAGACAAGATTCCTTCCAGTGCCACTATTATTTATCATTGTTCTGGAAGTTCTAGCCAAGATAATCAGGCTTGAAACAAGGGTGGGGGGAGCTTTGCTTTTTAAAATGAGACAAAATTATCATATGGGAGTTGATGCTATTAATTTCCAATATAATCCAAATGAAACTGAAAAACTATTAGAAGTGTTAAACACTGTGGCCAAATACTAAATAAACATATAAAATAAAAATCTTTCCTATATACTAGTAATAATTAGGTTGAAAATATAATAAATAGATGGTATCATAAATTATAAACTGTCCAGGAATGACTTTGATGAGAAATACGTGTAACACACACACATACATACCCCTAAAGAACATAAAAGAAAACTTGAATTAAGAAATATATTATGTCATGCCCTGGCTGAGTAGCTCACTTGGTTAGAGTATCACCCCAATAGCCCAAGATTGTGGGTTCAATCTCTCATGAGGGTACAAATAAGAACCAACCAATGAATACATAATAAGTGGAACAACAAATCGACGTTTCTCTCTCTCTTCATCTCTCCCACCTCCCTCCTTCCTTTCCTCTCTCTCTCTAAAAAGATCAATAAATAAAATTCTTTTTAAAAAATTAACAGACTATGTCTTTTTTGGGATGGAGAGACTCACTATTGTAATGATGCTAATGAAATTTTAGGTTTAAACAATTCTGATCAAAACTAATAGGATTTTGGGTGGAGAATGGGACAAAAACATTCTAAATTCATTTGAAAGGGAAAAAAAATGATTCAGACTGGCTGAGAAAAAAAAGTTTGGGTCAAGTAATAAGCTGGGGAGAATGTCAGAGAGAAAGCTGGCCTGCTAGTTGTTGCAAAAATGAGAGTGCAACTGGTGAAGAATCCAACAGAGATATCAATACACTAGTACAACAAGCCCCTCCCTCTGCAATAAATCCTAGCATATATAAGGATTTATGTATGATAAAAACGTAACAGCAATATGCATAGGGAAATAGTTATTCAACAAATGGTGCTCAAATAAATGAAAATTTGCAGGAAATATGTTATATCGCTCCCTCATACTATTCACAAAATGAATTTTAGATAAACTGACAGCTACATATTTTTTAAATGATTTTAAAAACTAGATCATCAATCTGATCTTAGAATGGGAAAAGTCTTAAAGTCTTCAAGCATAAGAGCATTGGAAGAAGTTAGCATAATATGAAGGCAGTTTGGAAACCAACCAATAAAACATTAAAAAAAAAAACATTGAAAGCATTGTCAACAAGTTACAAGGCATTCTGGGGAAAACATTTACTGCAAAGGTGATAAAGAAGTAATATCTTTACATGTGGACATCTCATGCAGCTCAACAAAAAGAGAAACACCCCTGTATAAAATCTGGGTGGAGAACATGAAGTGACAATTCACAGATTAAAATATATAATGAATAATAAGCATAGTACATATGTGTTTGGATTTTTTATAATGAAATGTGAAGGGAAAAAACTGAGGAAAAAGGCAAGGAGAGAAATAAAAAGAAAAGACAGAAGGGAGATGAGGGGGGAACTGAGGAGTACCTGTCTACACTGCAACAACACCTTTTGTCCTCTCCCTTAGGTTTGCAAAAGGGAATCTTATTTATTAAGAACCCACGTGGCATGCTGGTTCATATTATGGGACTGGATATGTGTCCTAAAGGTAACTGAGACAGTTAAGAGTTTTGTTAAATCTCTGATGAAGTGTTCAATTTTACTTTGATACTAAGTATCACAATGTTTCTAAGATGCTCAGAAATAAAAAAAAAGTCTTAGGACCCTCTTGGATGTGCTGAATTAGCCCACTGAAAACATGTATCAATCAGAGTGCCTGGATGTCCTGCCTTGTTTTATCACGGTACCAGGGTGGCCTAGTTCTTCAAATCAGTGGCATCGCTGATCTCCTCTCTGACTCTGACCCCCACAATTTTCAGACCTGCTTTCTCCTCAAATATCCGGTTAATATTAAATAAAATGTTTAAATGTGCAAAGCAAATTGAATTATTTTCTTCTATATTTAAGTTTGTCCACCTTTAGTTAAAATTCAAGAAGAATAAATTTCCATTTTGATACCAATCTTAAGGCATAAACATAATGTCTAAACCAGAAAGATTAAATACAAATTACATTATGCCTTCATCCATCAATAAAATGTTCCATGTATTAAATAACATCTACAATTCAAAAAATATTTATTTTTTTGATATATTTATTGATTATGCTATTACAGTTGTCCCATTTCCACCCCTTCACTCCACTCCATCCTGCCCACTCCCTCCCTCCCACATGCCCCCCCTATAGTTCATGTCCATGGGTCATACTTATAAGTTCTTTGGCTTCCACATTTCCTACACTATTCTTACCCTCCCCCTATTTTCCACCTATCATTTATGCTATTTATTCTCTGTACCTTTCCCCCCTCCCTCCCCCTCCCAATCCCCTATTGATAACCCTCCATGTGATCTCCATTTCTGTGGTTCTGTTTCTGTTCTAGTTGTTTGCTTAGTTTGCTTTTGTTTTGGTTTTAGGTGTGGTTGTTTATAACTGTGAGTTTGCTGTCATTTTTACTGTTCATATTTTTTATCTTCTTTTTCTTAGATAAGTCCCTTTAACCTTTCCTATAATAATGGCTTGGTGATGATGAACTCCTTTAACTTGACCTTATCTGAAAAGCACTTTACCTTCCCTTCCATTCTAAATGATAGCTTTGCTGGGTACAGTAATCTTGGATGTAGGCCCTTGCCTTTCATGACTTGGAATACTTCTTGCCAGTCCCTTCTTGCCTGTAAGGTCTCTTTGGAGAAATCAGCTGACAGTCTTATGGGAACCCCTTTGTAGGTAACTGTGTCCTTTTCTCTTGCTGCTTCTAAGATTCTCTCCTTCTGTGTAATCTTGGCTAATGTAATGATGATGTGCCTTGCTGTGTTCCTCCTTGGGTCCAGCTTCTTTGGGACTCTCTGAGCTTCCTGGACTTCCCGGAAGTCTATTTCCTTTGCCAGATCAGGGAAGTTCTCCATTATTTGTTCAAATAAGTTTTCAATTTTTTGTTCTTCCTCTTCTCCTTCTGGCACCCCTATAATTCGGATGTTGGAACGTTTCAAGATGTCCTGGAGGTTCCTAAGCCTCTCCTCATTTTTCCGAATTCTTGTTTCTTCATTCTTTTCTGGTTGGATGTTTCTTTCTTCCTTCTGGTCCACACCATTGATCTGAGTCCCAGTTTCGTTTGCATCACTATTGGTTCCCTGTACATTTTCCTTTGTTTCTCTTAGCATAAGCTTCATTTTTTCATCTAGTTTTCAAACAAATTCAACCAATTCTGTAAGCTTCTTGATTACCAGTGTTTTGAACTGTGCATCCAATAGGTTGGCTATCTCTTCCTCGCTTAGTTGTATTATTTCTGGAGCTTTGAAGTGTTCTGTCATTTGGGCCATTTTTTTTTTTTTTGTCTTGGCGTGTCTGTTACTTAAAGGGGCGGAGCCTTAGGTGTTCACTGGGGCGGGGTAATGCTGGTCGCAGCGCTGTGACACTGTACCTAGGGGAGGGGCCAAGACGGAGCAATGGCGCATGCTCCACTCTCCACCGATTTCGTCACTCCCTGTGCTACCCACAATCAAATTGGGCCCCTCTGGTGCTGGTTCCCGAGTGGGTGGGCTTGTGCACACTCTAGGCCCCAGTGGGTCTCTCCAACAACCTCTCCTGTGAGGCTGGGAGTCTCTCCTGCTGCCGCCCCAACCCCCACGGCACTTTCAGTCAGAGGTCTGAGGCTTTATTTCCCCGCGCTGGAGCGCTGGGTTATGCAGTCTGCTTCGCTCCCTGCTGTTCGTCCAGGTTTATATGTGCGTGAGTGTGGGGCCATGGGGTACTATCCATCGCTCTGCCTGACCCGTTCGTCCCACACTCCGCCAGTCTTGGTCCCGCCAGGGCAACTCGAGTCCTCTCTGCCCCGGCTGCCCGTCTCTGTCCCTCCTACCGGTCTGGATGAATGTTTATTTTTTATTCCCTTGGTGTCGGACTTCCTTGCAGTTCGATTTTCTGTCAGTTCTGGTTGTGCGAGGAGGCGCAGTGTGTCTACCTATGCCGCCATCTTGGTTCTCCCAAATAATAATATTATTTAATACATACTCTAATCTATTATTATTAGGTCTAGTCCAATAAAACCACTTTTATCTAAAATTTTCAGATTGATCGAAGATATAGGATTTCTACCTAGACTGCACTTCTACCATTTTTAATCTCCTTCCATTTAATATGCTAGATGTTATCCTAAATGGATGCCCAATATCTAAAGAAATTGCATTAGGTAACTTTTTTCAAAGTTAATAGAAGTATTAGTGAGCACACAATGGTCTCTAAGGTCATACCATATTTTGCTGTGTATAATGCACACCCACGTTTTTGTGTACATTATACATGGCAAAATATGGAACTTGTTTTATTCAAAACTAAGTGAGGGAAATAACTCTGTGGCTTGGATATTCAAGTTACTGGTAGATAGCTTTTCAGTAAGGAACCACTCAAAACAGAATAATGAATAAAAATGAATAAAAAGAAGATGGCTCACATTCAAAAAGACACAGAACAGCACTGCATGTACAGACATAACAAAACAAGCAATTCAGATGCTGCTATATGAGCATCTACAAAGGAAGAGCCAGGAACAGGAAGGATAAGAAGCCTTCAAGGTCAAAGGCAGCCAAGCTGGAATTCTAAGAGTTGGAGCTATTACAATCAACAGAAAACCATGTCCTAGGTTGCTGTAGTGGCAGACTAGGTAGAACCCCTTCCAATCTTAGCTCCATGTTCTGAACGCATGCTTTCTGCTGAGGCAGAGTTTCTTGCAGTAGACTTAGCAAGTAACATATCAACTAAGGGACCCATAAATGAAGCACTCTGGGATCCAGCCAGAACACTGGGAAATAGTCATTCCTTCTTGTCAAGAGTACCATGGGAACCCTGTGGAGAATCCCACCTCTTCCCCATTCCAAAGAAAACTGCCAGCCCACACCCAGCATGGGGCATGAGACCTGCTGGGTACACCATACCCTTTTCCTGCAGTGAATGGGCATGCCACCATGAAGAACATGCCAGCCCCTGCTTAGCTGGGAAGCAGACAGTAAAGGGCCAACAGGAAAAAAAAAACCCAAGACACAAGTATACAGTGAACATCAGTGAACCCACAGAACACAATGACATAAAGACCATAGCAATGCCCACCTGTGTACCTTGAGATTTAGGAAATTCTAAATGTTTTCATGGTTTTAACCCCTTAAATAATAACAGAATAGCAGAAAATATTCACTTAATGAACTTAAGGTAGTGATTAGGAGGAGCACTGGCTCTGAAGTCAGAGACATTGCATCAAATCCAACCTGCATCACTTACCAGCCATATGAGTCACTAAAACTTTCTGAACCTTTTTCCTTGATCTAACTGGGGATATTATTTGTACTTCCCACATGGGTTTGTTGGAAGGATTATATGAAATAATACATGTTAAATGACTCCAACTGTGCCTAGGGACACAGTAAACCTGATTATGAGCATTAGTAGGAAAAGGAAGAATGAGAATCCTCACTCTGCCACTGTGTAATTTTAGCCAAGTTATTTAATATCTCTTGGCCCCAAGAGCTCTTTTGTAATGTGGATATGTATTCCCTATCTCACAGCATTATTTGAAGGATTAGATAAGAACATTTAAGACAAAGTACTTTAAAAACAGTAAAAAGGTATACCAATGTAAGGTGGAGTTATATTTAGAGCTACGTTCTAAAATAGTGATTTTTTAACTTCACATTGCATGTGATATATCTATACAATGGAATAATGTGCACCCATGAAAATAATGTGTGTGGTAAAAACTTAGATGAATCTCCAAGGAATTATGATAAGGTTAAAAAAGGCAATCTCAAAGGTGACATACTGTATGGTTCCATTTGTATAACATTTTTGACATGACAAATTTATAGACAAGAACAGATTAGTTGCCAGGGGCTAGGGACAAGGATGGCTGGATGTGGCTATAAAAGGGCAACAGGAGAGATTCATATGCTGATGAAACTGTTCAGTACCTTGACTGTATCACTGTCAATACCCTGGTTGTGATATTGTACTCAAGTTTTGGAAGAGGTTACCACTGGAGAAAATTAGGAAAAGGATACAAGGGACTTCTCCGTATTTTGCTTATAACTAAATCTATATTATGATATGATATGATATATTTATGCTATAAAATTATTTCAAAATATAAAGCCTAATTTGAAAATGATGTGCATGATATGTTTATAATAAAATGGGGAAGGCATCATTAAGTGAACAAAGCAGAATAGAAAACTAAAAGAAAGCAAAAATAAAGGAATAAATACACATCTTGAGAGATAAGAAAAAATAGGAAGGTAAAATTGATAAAGATAAAAAAGCCAAGGTAGATAAGCACAGCTCACCTCACACAACCACATCAAAATTACAACAAAACTATACAAGACCATCATTCAGAACCATCAGAAATCAAGATGAATGGAAGTCCTACAACTATGAAATTCAAGAAGAAACCACATAGAGACTGGTAGGAAGGGCAGAGATATGGAACCGGCTGATCATACACCCATGTGTGGCAGATAAAAATCAGGAGGGATGTCTCAGGAGTGATGGATCCCAGCCCCACACTAGGCTCCCCAGCCCAAGGTTCTAGTGCCAGCAAGATAATCCCCCATAACCTCTGTCTGTAAAAACCAGTGGAGATTGAGCCTATGGAAGAAAAAAAGTGCTAGAGTCTCAGGTGGTTCCTCTTAAAGGGCCCACACACAGAGTTACTTGGATTCACTCCCTCTGAGCTCCAGTGACAGGGCAACAGATTGAAAGGCATTAAAGATATATAGAGAGAAAGTGAATTGTCCAGACCAGGACGGGAGCTGGGGGCACCTTTCTGCAAGATGGAACTGCTGGCAAAGGCCATTGTTCCTTTTCTGAGTCTTCCCCTGACAGCAACAGAGCCAGCAAATGAGCACGATATCTGGGACTACCATCAACCTGGCTCATACTGTTTGCCACACCCTGGTGATTCCCTGAGGCCCTGCCACACCCAACTGTTGGATCCACCCAAGCTGTTTCCAGTGGCTTTTCCACACAAATCGTTAGTCTTGGCCCAATCTTCGAATTTTCCTAATCCTCTCAAACAAGCAGCATCTGGCTTTAGCTAGTCCTGTACCTCTAATTAAGTGGCTGCAGTCCCAGCAGTAGCAGCACCCAGATTTGGTTCACAACTTGGTCTCTCCTGGACATCTCCAAGTCCAGCACAAGTAGTAGCCATCTGCAGATGCTTTGTAGTTTATGCTGTGTGAACCAGGACAGAACACAATTGGTGGTTGACCCTGTATGTGCCAACAGTGATCAAGGCTCAACTACAACAGGAAGGTGTACACAGCTCACATGGTGGGAGAACCTTGAGTGTCCAGCTTGGGTACTAGCGGAGGCTGTGCCACTGGACCCCATAGGACACCTACTACATTAGGCCACTCTACCAAGCCTGGGAGATGTAGCAGCTCTACCTAATACATAGAAACAAACACAGGGACGCTGCCAAAACAAGGAGACAAAGAAACACGGCCCAAATGAAAGAATAGATCAAAACTCCAGAGAAAGAGCTAAACAAAATGGAGACAAGCAATCTACAAGATGCAGAGTTCAAAACACTGGCTATAGAGATGCACGAGGAACTTAAAGACAACATCAAAAGCATTAAAATAAAATACAGTCAGAAGCGAAGGATACAGTAATTGAAATAAAGAACAATTTACAAAGAAGCAACAGTACAGTGGATAAAGCCAAAAATCAAATCAGTGATTTGGAATATAAGGAAGCAAAAACCAACCAATCAGAACAGAAGAAGAAAAAAGAATCCAAAAATATGAGGATAGTGTATGGAGCCTCTGGGACAATTTGAAGCATACCACATTTGCATCATGGAAATGCCAGAAAGAGAAGAGAGAAAACAAGAAGTTGGAAAACTATTTGAAAACATAATGACAGAAAACTTCACTAACGTGGTAAAAGAAATAGACATACAAGTTCAGACAATACAGAGAGTCATAAACAAGATGAACCCAAAGAGGCCTACAATGAGATAACTCATAATTAAAATGCCAAAGATTAAAGATAAAGAGAGAATCTTAAAAACAGCAAGAGAAAAGCACTCAGTTACCTACAAGGGAGCTCCCACAAGGTTATCAGATGATTTCTTAAAAAAAAAACCTATGCAGACTAGAAGAGATTGGCAAGAAATATTCAAGGAGATAAAAAGCAAGGACCTACAACTAAGATTACTCTACCCAGCAAAGCCATCATTTAGAACAGGAGAGATAAAGAGCTCCCCAGACAAGAAAATGGTAAAGGAATTTGTCACCATCAAACCAATATTTCGTAAAATGTTAGAGTCTCCTTTAAGAAGAAGAGAATATAAAAAATATGAACAATAAAATGGTAATAAATACATATCAATCAACAATTGAATCTAAATTATAAAATAAACAAACAAGCAGAACAGAAACAGAATCATAGATACACAGAACAGTTTGATGGTTGCCAGAGGGGAGGGGAGTTGGGAAGATGTGTGAAAAAGGTGAAGGGGTTAAGAAGTACAAATTGGTTATTACAGAATATTTATGGGAGTGTAAAGTACCCCATGGGAAATAGAGTAACTAAGGCACATATAGGCATGACACATGGACATGAACAACAGTGTGAGGATTGCCTGAGAGAGTGGGGGGTTGGGTGGAGGAGGACAAAGGGGCAAAAATTGGGAAAACTGTAATAGTATATGAATAAAAAAAATTAAAAAAATAAAATCTAAGCCCACAAATCTAAAAAAAATTAAAAATCAGGAAATGATCTCACTAGAAAAGATTAAAAAGCTCAAAATTAAGCAAAAAATACATAAAATAATAAAGTATAAAGAATAAGTATATACAAAATCAGGTTTTATAAAGTAACCAAAAAGAGATAAAGTGTTTATTAAACTGATTAAATGTAAGAGATAAAAACCTTACATGATTAAGAACAAAAAACAACATATGGCTATAGATAAAAAGATAGATTTTTAAATTATGAGATAAGAAGATACTACATGTTCAACTAAACTCATAGCAACACTACAAGCCAAAAGGTAGTCACAAAATATTCCAAATAATGAAAAGCAAGGACCTGCAACCAAGACTACTTTATCCAGCAAGGCTCTCAATTAAAATGGAAGATGGAATAAAGAGCTCCCAGACAAAAGGCTAACAGAGAAAATCTTCACCAAGCCAGTACTGCAAGAGATGCTAAAGGGATTGCTTTAAGAAGAAATATACAGGAGATAGAGAGGACCACCAGTACAGAAGGAAAAAATGGCCATAGGTACCTATCAATAATAACCTTAAATGTAAATGGATTAAATGTTCCAATTGAAAGACAAAGGGTAGCTGAATGGATAAGAAAATGTGACCTGCAATGCTTCTCTACCTTTTGGCTAAAATCAAGTGTAGTATCTATTCTTATCAGAAAACAGGACCTACATATATGCTGTCTACAAGAGACCCACATGAGATCAAAAGATCTACATAGGCTGAAAGTGAAGGGATGGAAAAAATATTCCAAGTAAATGGGCATCAAAAAAAAGGCTGGGATAGCAATACTTATATCAGACAAAATAGACTTCAAAACAAAGGCCATAAAAAGAGACAAACAAGGTCACTACATAATACTTAAGGGAGTGGTCCAACAGGAGTATATAACTAATGTAAACATATGCACTCCAAATACAGGATCACCTAAATATATAATGAAAATATTGGAGAACTTTAAGAGACAGAAAGAAATACAGTCATTGAAGGGGATTTTAACACCCCACTGTCAACAAAGGATAGATCTTCCAATAAAAAAAAAATTAAAATATTGCAGAATGAACAGCACTATATTTCTTATTCATTTTATATTTTTAATATATTTCTTGATTATGCTATTAGTTGTCCCATTTCCCCCCCCACTCCACTCCAACCCACCCAACCCTCCCTCCCACATTCGCCCCTATAGTTCATGTCCATGGGTCATGCATATAAGTTCTTTGGCTTCTACATGTCCTATACTATTCTTACCATCCCTCTGTCTATTTTCTACCTACCATTTATGCTACTTATTCTCTGTACCTTTCCCCCCTCTATCCCCCTCCCACTCCCCTATTGATAACCCTCCATGTGATCACCATTTCTGTGTTTCTGTTCCTGTTCTAGTTGTTTGCTTAGTTTGCTTTTGTTTCTGTTTTAGGTGTGGTTGTCAATAACTGTGAGTCTGCTGTCATTTTTACTGTTCATATTTTTTATCTTTTTCTTAGATAAATTCCTTTGACATATCATATAATAAGGGCTTGGTGATGATGAACTCCTTTAACTTGACCTTATCTGAGAAGCACTTTATCTGCCCTTCCATTCTAAATGATAGCTTTGCTGGATACAGTAATCTTGGATGTAGGTCCTTGCCTTTCATGACTTGGAATACTTCTTGCCAGCCCCTTCTTGCATGTAAAGACGCTTTTGAGAAGTCAGCTGACAGTCTTATGGGAACTCCTTTGTAGGTAACTCGGTCCGTATCTCTTGCTTCTTCTAAGATTCTCTCCTTCTGTTTCATCTTGGGGAATGTAATGATGATGTGCCTTGCTGTGTTCCTCCTTGGGTCCAGCTTCTTTGGGACTCTCTGAGCTTCCTGGACTTCCTGGAAGTCTATTTCCTTTGCCAGAGTAGGGAAGTTCTCCTTCATTATGTTTTCAAATAAGTTTTCAATTTTTTGTTCTCCCTCTTCTCCTTCTGGCACCCCTATAATTCGGATGTTGGAACGTTTCAAGATGTCCTGGAGGTTCCTAAACCTCTCCTCATTTTTCTGAATTCTTGTTTCTTCCTTCTTTTTCTGGTTGGATGTTTCTTTCTTCCTTGTGGCCCACACTGTTGATTTGAGTCCCAGTTTCGTTTGCATCACTATTGGTTCCCTGTACATTTTCCTTTGTTTCTCTTAGCATAGCCTTCATTTTTTCATCTAGTTTGCGACCAAATTTAAGCAATTCTGTGAGCATCCTAACTACCAGTGTTTTGAACTGTGCATCTGATAGGTTGGCTATCTCTTCATTGCTTAGCTGTATTATTTCTGGAGATTTGATCTGTTCTTTCATTTGGGCCATTTTTTTTTCTCAGCGCACCTGTTATGTACAGGGGCGGAGCCTTAGGTGTTCTCTGGGGCAGGGTAACACTGGTCGCTGTGCTGTGACGCTGTGATGCTTATGTGGGAGGGGGGCCGGGAGGGAGCAATGGTGCTTGCTCTACTCTCTGTCAGATTTCAGTCACTCCCCCTGCTACCCACAAATCAACTGTGCCCTTCTAGTGCTGATTCCCGAGTGGGTGGGCTTGTGCACGCCCTAGGCCCCTGTGGGTCTCTCCAACAAACTCTCCTGTGAGGCTGAGAGTTTCTCCTGCTGCCGCCTCAACCCCCACAGGTGTTTTCAATCAGAGGTTTGAGGCTTTATTTCCCCGAGCTGGAGCCCTGGGTTGCACAGTCTGTTTCGTTCCCCCACCGTTCCTCCAGGTTTATCTATGTGCAAATGTGGGGCCGCGGGGTCTGCTAGTGGTCGGACTGCCTGCCCCGTTGGTCCCACAATCTGCCACATCTCTAGGTCTGGCCGCGTTGCGACGAGTCCCGTCTGCCCCGGCTGCCTGTCTCCGCCCCTCCTACTGGCCTGGATGAATGTTTCTTCTTTATCTCCTTGGTTGTCGGACTCCTGTGCGGTTCAATTTTCTGTCAGTTCTGGTTGTTTTTTTGTTTTTAAATTGTTGTTGTCCTTCTTTTGGATATGCGAGGAGACGCAGTGTGTCTACCTACGCCTCCATCTTGGCCGGAACTCATGAACAGCACTTTAGATCAGATGGACTTAATTGATATTTACAGAACATTTCACCTCTAAGAAGCAAAATACACATTCTTCCAAATGCACATGAATCATTCCCAAAGAAAGACCACATGGTAGGACACAAAACAAGACAACAAATTTAAGAAAATGGAAATGATATCAAGCATCTTCTTGGATCAAAATGCTTGAAACTAGGAAATAATCTCAAGAAAAAAACTCAAAAACATTCAAACACATGGAGACTAAATAATATGTTATTAAATAATGAATGGTTCATAATGAGATCAAGAAAGAAATCAAAAAGTATCTGTAAACAAATTAAATGAACACAAAACGACCCAGAACCTATGGGACACAGCAAAGACAGTCCTGAGAGGCAAGTTCATAGCAATAGAGGCCTACCTAAAGAGATAAAGACATCTCAAATAAACAGTTTAACCCTACATCTACAATAAGTACAGGTACAAAAACAAGGCCCAGAGCAAGCCGAGAGAAGGAAATAATCAAGATCAGAGCAGAATTAAATGACATAGAGACTTAAAAAAATAAATAAATAAAAATAAAAAAAATGAAAGGATCAATGAATCCAGGATCTGGTTCTTCGCAAAGATAAACAAAATAGACCAACCATTAACCAGACTCATCAAGAAAAAAAGAAAGATGACCCAAATAAATAAAATCAGAAATGAAAGGGGAGAAGTAACAACTGATACCACAGAAATACCAGAGACATTGAAGTTAAGAACAATCTAACAATAGCCAGAGGGGAGGGTGAAGGGACAGTGGGGAAAAGGGTTTTCAGGAACTACTATAAAGGACACAGGGACAAAACCAAGGGGGAGTGAGGAAGCAAGGAAGGAAGATGGATTCGGTTGGGATGGTGGGGAGTAGTGAGGAGAAAATGAAGACAACTGTAACTGAACAACAATAAAGTAACTTAATTAATTAATTAAATATTTTTTTAAAGCCATTAAAAAAAAAGAAATACAAAGGACTGTAAGAAATTACTATGAACACCTATGTGCCGAGAAATTGGACAACCTGGGTAAAAAATGTGAATTTGTAGACACACAGTCTTTCAAAACTGAATCAAGAAGAAGCAGAAAATCTGAATAGACTGATAAAAACTGGCAAAATCGAAACAGTAATCAAAAAACCACCAACAAACAAAAGCCCTGGACCAGATGGCTTCACAGGAGAATTTTACCAAACATTCAAAGAAGAACTAGCACCTATCCTTCTCAACCTCTTCCAAAATATGCAAGACGAGGGAAGACTCCCAAACTCTTTTTATGAAGACAGTATTATCCTATCTCCAAAAACAGATAAAGGCACAACAAGGAAAGAAAATTACAGGTAATATCTCTAATGAACATAGATGGGAAAAACCTCAACAAAATCCTAGCAAACTGGATGCAACAATACATTAAAAAGATCATATACCATGATCAAGTGGGATTCATCCCAGGGATGCAAGGCTGGTATAATGTTCCCAAATCAATAAATGTCATTCATAAACAAAATGAAAGACAAAAATCAAACAATGATACAAATAGATGAAGAAAAAGCATTTGATAAAATCTAGCACGAATTATCATGAAAACAATCATAGTGGGAACAGAGGGAGCATATCTCAACATAATTACAGCCATATACAAAAAGGCTACGGCCAATATCATACTCAATGGGCAAAAATTAAAAGCATTTCCTTTGGAGGATAAGAAGATGGAGGTGAAATAGTTGGGAGCAGAGTCCACTTCCCCTCAACACCAGTGAAACACCTAGCTGATCTGAGGAACAGAGCGAACAGCCAATGGTATTCCAGCATATATGAAGATCGGAGACCAAAGATAGAGGACACTGAAAGATCTGACGGTAAGAAGAGTGCTTAAGGACAATAAGGTCCCCGAGACAAGCTCAGGGACCAGGGCCGCAGAAGCCCCCGGCCCGGGCACACGGTCTGCTGCAGGATTCTTGGGAGAGAGCCAGGCTGGGCTGTGTGAGAGGCCAGGTGCCAGTTTGGACAAGGGGGGCCTGAATAGGAAGAATTTCTCGAAAAGAAAAAGAGAAAACAGAGGCACTCAGCTGCTAGTTAGAGAACTCTCTGCAGCAGCCTCGGCCTCTGGCGCCCCTCCCCCCTCAGCCCCTGGACTGTGAACGTGGGATAACCAGCCCCAGCACACACCTGAAGCCCGGTTGGCGCGCACCCAATCAGCGGCCTGGGCGCCCACAACTGAAACCCCGGGTGGGCGCGCACCCTGATTAGAGGCCCAGCTGCCTGGGCGCACAGACCCAAAGCACCCCAGTGGGCACGTACCCCAATCAGTGGCCTGGGGACCACACCTGAAATCCCCGGTGGGCTGCCCTGGCCCAAAACCGATGATCAGCATGCATACAGATAAGTGGCCCAGCTACCTGGGGGAACACACTCAAAGCACCTGGGTGGACGCGAACCTCGACCAGCGGCCTGGGAGCCCACACCTGAAACTTCGTGAGAGGGTGCTCCCAGATCAGTGGCTGGCTGCCCCGCGCACAGGCCCAAAGCCAGGGATCAGTCATGCAACCCTATCACAGCCTGGCTGCCTGCCGGTGACCACACCTAAAAGCACCGGTTCTGAACAACTCGCACCTACCCCTGCTCACAGAGCCCTGCAGGTTCTATTCGCTCTCCAGGAGGAAGGCAGAACGCTCAGCAGAGGGGAGCTACAGGGCTAGGGAAGATTGCAGTCCCCGGAAAGACTTGACCCACTAGGGGGCTAAACTACCCTGAAGGAGCACCGAGAGCCCCTAGCATCTAAGACAGCAAAGACCAAGAAGTTGGAGTGTGAGTTGCCCCTAATTGGTGCAACTCAAGGACAGAACAACTGGTGAACTAAAGGCCTAGGGAGGAGCAGAAGGACCCTGAGGAACTGGACTGGAGGCTGAACAACAGTGAAGAGTGTGGCTCAGGAAGGGAGAAAAGTGAAACCAATACCTCCAACCCCTCTCGTTTCACAGACAGGAAGACCAGCAGAACTACCCTGAACAGGGTTTTTTTGTTGTTTTTTTGTTTGTTTTTTGTTTTTTTAAATATATTTATTGACTATGCTTTACAGTAGTCCCATTTCCCCCCTTCACTCAACTCCACCCTGACCACTCCCTCCCTCCCACATTCCCCCCCTATAGTTCATGTCCATGGGTAATATTTATACGTTCTTTGGCTTCTACATGTCCTATACAATTCTTACCCCCCTGTCTATTTTCCACTCACCATTTATGCTACTTATTCTCTCTACCTTTCTCCCCTCTATCCCCCTCACACTCCCCTATTGATAACCCTCCATGTGATCTCCATTTCTGTGGATCTGCTTCTGTTCTAGTTGTTTGCTTAGTTTGCTTTTGTTTTGGTTTTAGGTGTGGTCATTAATAACTGAGTTTGCTGTCATTTTTACTGTTCATATTTTTTATCTTCTTTTTCTTAGATCAGTCCCTTTAACGTTTCATATAATAAGGGCTTGGCGAGGATGAACTCCTTTAACTTTACCTTATCTGAGAAGCACTTTATCCGCTCTTCCATTCTAAGTGACAGCTTTGCTAGATAGAGCAATCTTGGATGTAGGCCCTTCCCTTTCATGACTTGGAATACTTCTTGCCAGCCCCTTCTTCCCTGTAAGGTCTCTTTTGAGAAATCAGCTGACAGTCTTATGGGAACCCCTTTGTAGGTAACTGTCTCCTTTTCTCTTGCTGCTTCTAAGATTCTCTCCTTCTGTGTAATCTTGGGTAATGTAATGATGATGGGCTTGGTGTGTTCCTCCTTGGGTCCAGCTTCTTTGGGACTCTCTGAGCTTCCTGGACTTCCTGGAAGTCTATTTCCTTTGCCAGAGTAGGGAAGTTCTCCTTCATTATGTTTTCAAATAAGTTTTCAATTTTTTGTTCTTCCTCTTCTCCTTCTGGCACCCCTATAATTCAGATGTTGGAACATTTCAAGATATCCTGGAGGTTCGTAAGCCTCTCCTCATTTTTCCGAATTCTTGTTTCTTCATTCTTTTCTGGTTGGATGTTTCTTTCTTCCTTGTGGCCCACACTGTTGATTTGAGTCCCAGTTTCGTTTGCATCACTATTGGTTCCCTATACATTTTCCTTTGTTTCTGTTAGCATAGCCTTCATTTTTTCATCTAGTTTGCGACCAAATTCAACCAATTCTGTGAGCTTCTTGATTACCAGTGTTTTGAACTGTGCATCTGATAGGTTGGCTATCTGTTCGCTGCTTAGTTGAATTATTTCTGGAGCTTTGAAGTGTTCTGTCATTTGGGACATTTTTTTTTTTTTGTCTTGGTGCTTCTGTTACTTAAAGGGGCAGAGCCTTAGGTATTCCCGGGGACAGGGTAACACTGGTAGCTGAGCTGTGAAGCTCTATGTGGGGGAGGGGCCAAGAGGGAACAACGGCGCTTGCTCCACTCTCTGCCGGAATTTAGTCACTCCCTCTGCTACCCACAATCAAATTGGGCCTCTCTGGTGCTGGTTCCCAAGCAGGTGGGCTTGTGCACGCCCTAGGCCCCTGTGGGTCTCTCCAACGAACTCTTCTGTGAGGCTGGAAGTTTCTCCTGCTGCCGCCCCAACCCCCACAGGAGTTTTCAATCAGCGGTTTGAGGCTTTATTTCCCCTGCACTGGAGCCCTGGGTTACCCGGTATGCTTCACTCCACCGCTGTTCATCCTGATTTATCTGTGCGCAAATGTAGGGCCCCAGGGTCTACTAGCAGTCCCATTGCCTGCCCCATTTGTCCCACGTTCCACCAGTCTAGGTCCCGCCACGGGAACACGAGTCTGCTCTGCCGCGGCTACCAGTCTCCACCCCTCCTATTAGTCTGGATGAATGTTTCTTTTTTATCTACTTGGTGTTGGACTTCCTTGCCGTTCGATCTTCTGTCAGTTCTGGTTCTGCGAGGAGGCACAGTGTGTCTACCTACGCCTCCATCTTGGTTCCCACCCAACCACTTTAAAGCCAGCACAAGACCTTTTTTTTTCTTTTTCTCCTTTCGCTCTAAATTCCTTCTTTCTCTCTGTCACTCTTTCTTTTTTTATTCCTTCTTCTTTCCACCCTTTCACTTTTTTATTCCTTCTTCCTGCCTTCTTTTATTTTTTTTTGTTTTAATTTTTGTTAAAATTCCTTCTTCTTAGCTTCCCTCCAATCTTTTTTTATTCCTTCTTCCTTTCTTCCTTCCATTCCTTTTCTATTCCCTTTCTCCCGCCTTACCTTCTACTTTTTTTTTGTTTTCCTTCTGTCTCCTTTCCCAACAGGTGAGACAATAAAAGCTACAGCGCTGAAAAGACCAGACTTAGACCGTGTTAGACCAATAAACGTCAGCCCAAGACCAGTGAGTGCAGGAAATTAAAGAGAAGACACACCACTGAATCCCACTCACATGCTACCATAGAAGTTCATACCATAAACCCAGGGAGTCAGACAGATCAATTTAAGAAGCAGAGGTAAACAAGAAGAGTCTCACAAACAATGGGAAGACAAACAAACAAACCACAAATGAAAGGAAAGGAGGAAGCCTCAGAAAGAATACTAACTGAAAAAGAGGCAACTCAACTATCAGACACTGAGTTGAAAGCAATGGTTACCAGGAAGCTCAATGAGCTCTCAGAGAACTACCAGAAACTACAGGGAAACTACAATGAACTCACTGCAAGTTATATCAACATAAAAAGGAAATAGAAACTATCAACAAGGGCCAAGAGGAAATGAAGAATACAATTTCTGAATTGAAGAACACAGTAGAAGTAATCAAAAAGCAGACTTCATGAAGCAGAGGTTCAAATCAGTGAACTGGAGGACAAAGGAAAAAAAACACCCAGAAAGAGCAAGAAAAGGAAAAGAGGCTCAGAAAGAATAAAGTGGGATTAAGGGAAATGCAGGACAACATGAAACGTAACAATATCCGTATAATAGGAATACCAGAAGGAGAAGAGGAAGAGCAAGGGATAGAAAACCTGATTGAAAATGTAATGATGGAAAATTTCCCTAACGGGATGAGAGAAAAAGTCACCCAAATCCAGGAAACACAGAGAGTCCCAAACAAGAGGAATCTAAAGAGGCCCACTGCAAGACACATCATAAATAAAATGGCAAAATTCCAAGACAAAGAGAGGATCTTAAAGGCAGCAAGGGAGAAACAGGAAGTAACATACAAGGGAACCCCAATAAGGTTACCAACTGACTTCTCAATGGAAACGCTCCAAGCCAGAAGAGAATGGCAAAAAATATTCCAAGTAATGAGAACCAGAGGCCTGCAACCAAGGCTACTTTACCCAGCAAGGCTCTCGATCAATATAGAAGGCCACATAAAGAGCTTCCCAGACAAAAGAAGTCTAAAGGAATATACCTCCACCAAACCAGCTCTTCAAGAGATGCTAAAGGGACTGCTTTAAGGAAAGGAATGAAAAGAGAAAGAGAGAGGAACACACGTATGAAAAAATGGCAATGAATAACTACCTATTGATAATAATCTTAAACGTAAATGGATTAAATGCTCCAATCAAAAGACATAGAATAGCTGAATGGATAAGACAACAGGATTCACACATATGCTGACTACAAGAGACCCATCTAAGGACAAAAGACTTATATAGACTGAAAGTGAAGGGCTGGAAACAAATTTTCCAAGCAAACAGACAGGAAAAAAAAGCAGGGGTAGAAATACTCATATCAGACAAAATAGACTTCCAAAGAAGGGCCATAAAGAGACACCCAGAAGGTCACTTCATAATACTCAAAGGAAGAATCCACCAAGAAGACATACACATTGTAAATATATATGCACCCAACATAGGAGCACCCAAATACATAAAGAAAATCTTGGAGGACTTCAAGAAAGATATTGACAGCCTCACAATTATGGTAGGGCACTTTAATACCCCACTGTCAAAAATGGACAGGTCTTCCAAACAAAATATCAACAAGGATATTGTGTCACTTAACAATACCCTAGAGGAAATGGACTTAACCAATATATATAGAGCTTTTCATCCCAAAGAAGCAAAATACACAATCTTTTCAAGTGTACATAGAACATTTTCAAAGATAGACTACATGATAGGACAAAAACCAAGCTTCAAGAAATTCAAGAAAATTGAAATCATATCAAGCATTTTCACTGACCACAGGGGACTGAAACTAGAAACCAACCCCAAAGGAAAAAACTCAAAACACTCAAAATCATAGAGACTGAATAGCACGCTATTAAATAACAAATGGGTCAAGAATGAGATTAAGGAAAAAATCAGAAAATTTCTGGAAACAAATGAAAATGAACTCACAACAACCCAAAACCTATGGGACACAGCAAAGGCAGTCTTGAGAGGGAAGTTCATAGCAATACAGGCCTGCCTTAAAAGATAAAAACATTTCAAACAAACAACCTATCCCTATGCCTACAAGAACACAAAGAACAACAACAATGACAATCCAGAGCAAATGGAAGGAAGGAAATAACCAAGATCAGAGCAGAGTTAAATGACATAGAGACCAAAAGCACAATTGTAAGGATCGAAGAGTCCAGGAGCTGGTTCTTTGAAAAGATAAACAAAATCGACAAGCCTTTAAGTAGGCTCATCAAGAAAAAAAGAGAGAGGATCCAAATAAACACAATTAGAAGTGAAAGAGGAGAGATTACAACTGATACCACAGAAATACAAAGGATTGTTAGAAATTACTACAAAGAACTGTATGCCAAAAACTTTGAAAACCTAGGTGAAATGGACACATTTCTAGAAAAATATAATCTTTCAAAACTGAATTAAGAGGCAGCAGCAACCCTGAACAGACCAATAAAGGCAGACGAAATTGAAGCAATAATCAAAAAAATCCCAACACACAAAAGCCCTGGACCAGATGTTTTCAAAGGAGAATTCTACCAAGCATTTAAGGAAGAGCTAACCCCTATCCTTCACAGACTATTCAAAAATATCCAAACTGATGGAAGACTCCCAATATCTTTTCATGTAGCCAGCATCATCCTAATCCCAAAACCACATAAAGACACAACGAACAAAGAAAACTTCAGGCCAATATCGCTGATGAACATAGACACTAAAATTCTCAACAAAATATTGGCAAACCACATCCAGCAATACATTTAAATGATCTACACCATGACCAAGTGGAATTCATCCCAGGGATGCAAGGATGGTACAATATTCGTGAATCAATAAACATAATACACCATATAAACAAAAGCAAAGACAAAAATCACATGATCATATCAATAGATGCAGAAAAACCATTTGATAAGGTACAGCACCCATTTCTGATAAAAACCCTCAGCAAAGTGGGAATAGAGGGAGCATTCCTCAACATGATAAAGGCCATATATGAGAGACTTACAGACAAAATCATATTCAGTGGAAAAAAACTTAGACATTTCCCACTAAGATCAGGAACAAGACAAGAATGCCCCCTCTCACCACTTCTATTGAACATAGTATTGGAAGCCTTAGCCACAGCAATCAGACAAGAAAAAGAAATAAAAGGCATCCAAATTGGAAAGGAGGAAATGAAACTGTCACTGTTTGCAGATGACATGATAGAGTACATGGAAGATCCTATAGACTCCACAAAAACACTATTCAACCTAATATATGAATTTTGCAAAACAGCTGGATACAAAGTCAATACTCAGAAATCAAAGGCATTCCTGTATACAGACAACGAAAGAGCAGAAACAGAAACCAGGGAAAAAAAATCCTATTTGATGTAGCAACAAGAAAAATAAAGTAGCTAGGAATCAACCTAACCAAGGAGGTAAAAGACCTGTACTCAGAAAACTACACAACACTGAAGAAAGAAATTAAGGAAGACACAAACAAATGGAAGCATGTACTATGCTCATGGATTGGAAGAATTAACATCATCAAAATGGCCATACTACCCAAAGCAATTTATAGATTCAATGCAATCCCCATTAATGTACCTATGACACATTCCTCAGATATAGAACAAACATTTCAGAAATTTATATGGAACCATAACCGACCCCAAATAGCTGCAGCAATTTTGAGGAAAAATGACAAAGCAGGAGGGATCACAATACCTGATATCACACTGTACTACAAGGCCACTGTAATCAAAACAGCCTGGTACTGGCATCAAAACAGGCACATAGACCAATGGAACAGAACAGAGAGTCCAGAAATAAACTCAAGCTTTTACGTTCAGTTAATATTTGACAAAGGAGGCAGGAGCATAAAATGGAGCAAATATAGCATCTTCAACAAATGGTGTTGGGAGATCTGGACAGCTACATGCAAAAAACTGAAACTTGATCACCCACTTACACCATACACGAAAATAAACTCAAGATGGATAAAAGATTTAAATATAAGTCATAACACCATAAGGGTCCTAGAGGAAAACATTGGCAGGAAGATCTCAGACATTCCACACAGCAACATACTCAGAGACACATCCCCTAAAGCAGGGGACATAAAGGAAAGAATAAACAAAAGGGACCTCATCAAAATAAAAAGCTTCTGCATGGCTAAAGTAAACAGCACCAAATTACAAAGAGAACCAACAGTATGGGAAAACATATTTGCCAATGATACCTCAGACAAGGGCCTGATCTCCAAAGTATATATAGAACTCACACGACTGCACTCCAGGAAGACAAACAACCGTATTAAAAAAAAATGGGCAAAGAATTTGAACAGACACTTCTCCAAGGAAGGCATACAGAGGGCCCAGGGACATATGAAAAGATGCTCCACATCACTAGCCATTAGAGAGATGCAAATTAAAACCACAATAAGGTATCATCTCACACCAGTTAGAGTGGCCAACATAAAGACATCAACAAACAAATGTTGGAGAGGATGCGGAGAAAAGGGAACCCTAGTGCACTGTTGTTGGGAATGCAGCCTTATGAGGCCACTGTGGAAAACAGCATGGAATTTCCTCAGAAAACTAAAAATAGAACTGCCCTTTGACCCAGCAATTCCACTTCTGGGATTATACCCTAAGAACCCTGAAACACCAATCCAAAATAACCTATGCACCCCAATGTTCATAGCAGCACAATTTACAATAGCCAAGTACTGGAAGCAACCTAAGTACCCATCAGCAAATGAGTGGTCCTAAAAACTATGGTATATTTACACAATGGAATTCTAGGCAGCAGAGAGAAAGAAGGAGCTTATACCCTTTGCAACAGCATGGATGAACTGGAGAGCATTATTCTAAGTGAAATAAGCCAGATGGTGAGGGATAAATACCATATGATCTCACCTTTAACTGGAACATAATCAACAAAAGGAAAAAGCAAAGAAAATATAACCAGAGACATTGAAGTTAAGAACAATCTAATAGAGTGGGGAGGGGATAGTGAGGAGAGGGGATTACAGGAACTACTATAAAGGACACATGGACAAAATCAAGGGAGAGGTTTGAGGTGGGGGAGGCGGGTGAGTTCAGGTGGGGTGGGGTGGAGGGATGGGGAGAGAAGGCATACAACTGTAACTGAATAACAATAAAAATTTTTAAAAATTTGAAAAAAGGAAAATACATATAAAAATAACAAACAAACAAACAAACAAAAACAACCATCTGAACCTACCTCTTCTTAATAGCATTTATTTTCAGAAGCCTCAGTCTCAGAGGTGAAATGAATCCCAATCATTAAAGCAAAAGAAATGCTACCTGCTCAAAAAAAAGAAAGAAAGAAAAAAAAAAGCATTTCCTTTAAAATCAGGAACAAGACACGGTTATCTACTTTTACCACTCTTATTCAACATAGTACTGAAATTCCTATGCACAGTGATCAGACAAGAAGAAGAAATGAAAGGCATCCAAATTGGAAAGAAGGGAGTAAAACTGTCATTATTTGCAGATGACATGATAATGTACATAGAAAACCGTATATGCTCCACCAAAAAAACTAGTCGACCTAATAAGTCAATTTGGCAATGCAGTGGTATAGAAAGTCAATATTCAGAAATTGATGGCATTTATGTACACCAACAATGAACTATCAGAAAGAGAAACCAGGAAAAAATCCATTTTACTATAGAAACAAAAAATAAATAAATAAAGTACTTAGGTATTAATTTAACCAATGAGGTAAAAGACCTATACTCGGAAAACTATAGGACACTGAAGAAAGAGATTGAGTAAGATATAAATAATTGGAGCATATACCCTGCTCATGTATTGGAAGAAGTAGCATCATTACAATGTCCATACTACCCAAAGCAATCCACAGATTTAATGCAATCACTATTAAAGTACCAATGGCATATTTTATAGAACTAGAACAAATACTTGAAAAATTTATATGGAACCAAAAGACACCCTGAATAGCCTTAGCAATCTTGAGAAAGAAGAATAAAGTTGGAGGGATCACAATACTTGATATCAAACCATACTACAAGGTTACTGTAATCAAAGCAGCCTGGTACTGGGATAACAACAGACACGTAGATCAATGTAGCAGAACAGAGAATTCAGAATAAACCCATGTCTTCATGGTCAATTAATATTTCTAAAAGGTGGCACAAGCATAAAATGGAGTAAAAACTGCCTCTTCATTAAATGGTGATGGGAGAACTGGACTGGTACATGCAAAAAAATAAAACTAGACCACAAACTCACACCAAACATACATCAGAATTAACTCAAAGTGGGTAAAAGACTTAAACATAAGGCATAATACCATTAAAGTCCTAGTGGAAAATATAGGTGGTAGAATATCAGATATATCAGGTAGCAATATTGTTGCCGATATATCTCCTAGGGCAAAGAAAATAAAGAATTAAATAAACAAATGGGACTACATCAAATTAAAAAGCTTCTGCAACGCTAAAGAAACCATCATCAAAATGAAAAGGGAACCAACCGTATGGGAGAACATGCTCGCATGTTCTCCCATAAGTATCCAATGATACATTGGACAAGGGTTCAATCTCCAAAATATATAATGAACACATATGATTCAACACCAGGAAGACAAACCATCCAATTAAAAAATGGGCAAAGGACCTGAACAGACACTTCTCCAAGGAGGACAGAGGGCCTGTAGACCTTTGAAAAGAAGCTCAGATAAATGCCATCACTAGCCATCAGATAAATGCAAATTAAAACCACAATGAGATATCACCTCACACCTGTCAGAATGACTATCATTAATAAATCAACAAATAAGAAGTACTGGCAAGAAACTGAAGAAAAGGGAACCCTAGTGCACTATTATTGGGAATGCAGACTGGTGTAGCCACTGTGGAAAACAGTATGGAATTTCCTAAAAAAATTAAAAATGGAACTTCCTTTTGATCCAGTGATTCTGCTGATGGGATTATACCCTAAGAATCCAGAAACACCAATTCAAAAGAACTTATACGCCCTGTGCTCATAGCAGTTCTATATACGGTAGCGAAGTGTCACAATCATCCTAACTGCCCGCCAGTAAATGAGTGGATCAAAACTGTGGTACATTTGCACAATAGAATACAACTAAGCAGAAAGAAGGAAGGATGTTGGGAACCACCCTGCCTGGTTTCAGAAACTGTAACCCCTCATGGCTAAGGCTGAGTAAAAAGACCTTGGGACCATAAGCCACTTAGGAGACAAAGCTTATCTCCCTGGCAGGGGCACTGCCTCTGCCCCCTTTCACTTCACCCTGCTTGGCCCTGGGCAGATGACCACTTAGCCAATGATGAGTAAGATTCCTCAAAGGAGGGATGACCTAAGACAGGCACGGTCATGAAAGGGCCCTCAGGGAAGGACTTGGGGGGGGGGTGCTATAGAAAAAGGGGGTGATGGACCCTTACCCCTCAACTTTGACATAGCCTGAGCCCTCATTCTGTCTGCAATAAGTCTCCTAATCTCTTGGCTGCCTTACTTCCCCTCCCTGACTTAAGCCTGAAACAATGCCAGAGGTAGGTGCAGCCCTGTGCTGGAAAGGGCAGGTTCCCTAGGGCAATTAGGCCTAAGAAAGAATGCATAAAATCCTGTGAAACCTACCTTGCTAATACCCTCAATTTTAATGATAACAGTCCAAGCATGAAATGAGTTTGTTCCCCAAAGTTTTATGGCCCTTTAGTTATCTGACCCTGACTTTAAATAAGCCCTCATAGTTCTTTGAGTGTTATCTATTGTTTGATCATTACTGCCTGACAATGACTGATGAGCTTTACATATATGCCCTGTATTCCTATGTAAATTAAACCAAATAAAAGCCTGTCCAGGCAAGGGGCAGGGCCAGCCCTCTCTTTCACTGAGAGAGTGGCCATGTCATCCCTTTTCCTCCACAGGATTTCTGTAGTCAGTGTCAATTTATCTCATGTCATCCATAATGCCATGGACATTGCGGGCCAGTGTCTGCATCAGAAGGAACTCCTACCTTTTGCAACAGCACAGATGAAACTGGAGAGTATTATGCTAAGTGAAATAAGCAGAAGCTAAGTGTTATGCTAGGTGAAAAACAAGTACCATATGATCTCCCTTATAAGAGGAATTTAATGAACAAAGTAAACTAAGGAGCAAAACACTACCAGAGACGTGGAAAGAAGGAACAGACTGACAGCTGCCAAAGGAAAGGGGGTGGGAGGGAATGGTGAAAAGAAGGGGAAGGGAGTAGTCAAAGAACATGTATGAATGACCATGGACATGGACAACAGTGTGGGAATGAACTGTGGGGGGAGGGCTGAACAGAGGAGGGCAAAGGGGGAAAAACTGTGACAACTGTAATAGAATAAACAAGAATAAATAAAAAGAAAAGAAAAAATGGAAAGAACAAAAATATTCCACTTATAATGAACAATGAAAAAAAGCCACTAATTCTTTAAGAAAAACTATATCAAGAGAAGTATACAGCGTATATATATATATATATAAATAATATGATGAATATAATTGAAAGACAAGATCTAAACAGATAGGGAAATTACCATTTCTTAAAATGGCTATATCATTTTTAAAAATCAATGCTCGGAAGGCTCCGGGGTACCTGGCGGGAGCTTAGAAAGCTGCGTGGGTGGCAGAACGGCGGCTATTTTGACTGACACTCCGCGGTGGGTGTTGAAGAAAGAAGTATCCTGTCCTGCTTCGTCTTCCCGACTGCTTCCACACACTGCTGCTCCTGTGCCTTAGACCCCATCTCCAAGTCTGCGTACACGCGATCTTCACAAGCTTAGGAGTCTGCAGCAGGACATCTTAGTGTAGACCTGGCTTCTCCTCCTGCGGCTCTCCTGTGGTTTTGTGGCTGCTTCATTACAGTCTCTGCTTTTCAATGAAAAGCACCAATTTTAGGGAGAAGGTGTCCCTCCCATCTTAACCATGTCACAAATGTGGAAACAGAGCCCAGGCTAAGGCATTTGAGTTTCATTTCAGTATTTGTTACCACCTTTTTTCCCCGGTGTTTTGCATAAAATGTGTTATTAATCACCTGTGGCTATTTCATATCAGTTTCTTAGTTCCCTTCTTTTAGCCCTTTCAACTTATGAATTAAAAAAGTTATATATGCACGTATATATTTTTCCCTTTGGTTCTCAGCCATGGTAAAACCTGGGAAACTTGAAAAGCAAAGTGTCCGAAATGTATAATCAACCTTGGTACACAATTAAAATCTGTCTGATGGCAAAAAAAAAAAAAAATAAAAACATAAAAATCAATGCTCACTGAACTGAAATATAAATATTAATGCAATATTAATTAGACTCCAAATGGGGGTAAGGGTTGAATAAAAGTGATATGAAAATTTGTATATAAAAAATGCCAAGGAATAGCAAAGAGAAATATTTTTATGTGAACGTAATAAACCAATATAACTTTGGTACACAGTATACAAATAGATAGATGAAACAGAATAGAGAATTCATAAATGTATACTGGTATATAAAAACTATGAGGAGGATCCATGATGGCAGCATAGTAGGTAGATATTACCCTGAAATCCTCCCGGGACAAAACTGGAATTACAACTAAAATATAGAGCAAGCAACCTGAATAACAACTGAAGACTAGCTGAAGAGAAGTCTTATAACCAAGGATTTATAGAAGAAGCCACATCGAGACTAATAGGAAGGTGGAGACAGATAAAGGGCAGGCCCCACTCCCACAGGCAGTGGCTGAGATTCTGGAGGGATATCTCAGCTGTGGGGGTTCCCCCTGAGAATTGTGGTGTCTCAACCCCAAACATGATTCCCCAGCCCAGAGTACCAGAGCTGGGAAGAGGTATCCACATAACATCTGGCTGTGAAAATCAGTGGGAATTCTATCTGCCACGGAGAGAAAGTCTGCTAGAGACACAGGCAGCCTCATAAAGAGTCAACACTCAGAATCTCATACACAATTACTTACCCTGGGCTCTGGCATGATGAGGTCAGAGTAGACTAGAGTTGTGTGAGGAGAAACTGAGGTCTGTGGCTCTAGGGAGGGAACTGAAAGGACAGCCACCAGGATCCCTGTTCTGAGTCCCTCTCCCACACTGCATATGCCATCCTTCTGGAATGGAACACTACCCTCCTTGTGGCATCAGCCTGGGAGAATGCAAAAGCCCCAGCCTACAGGCTCCCTATCCTACCACCCTGTGGAGCTTGTGCCATGCTGAGTTAAGTGTGGGCTATAGAGTTTTGGACACATCAAGTAGATGTCACTGACTAAGTAGTATGGTTTTGGGGATGGGGTCATTTCCCCATCTTTCCCATGAACCTGACTGGTGACACCCCTCATGGGAAATCTAATATCCCCACTCTCCAGGCTACTAGCAGCCACACCCTCCAATCTCATGCTCACTCCACCTTACAAAATCTGGGCAGATTCTGGGAAAGACTGAGTTGTGTATCTCTGTGGCTTCCCCAAAACCTTACCACATCTCCCCCTCTCTTAACTCCCAGAGACCCTCCCCTGCTAAGATCAGATTCCTGGCAGAATCTGGGACAGACTGAGTTGTGTGGCTTTAGGATGGAGGAAATGCCTAACTGGTGTAGATGCTTCCCTTCAAATAGCCGAATTTTTTCTGTTTGGACCTGATATACTCTGCTGGACCCACCTTAAAAAGTCCTTTAGACCTCACCCCACCACAAAGTTGTGCAAACATCCAGCAGGTGGTAGCTAGACATGGTATGCCTGGGGACATTTGCGGAGTGGCTCAGAACCAGGACTGGGACTGAGTCTGAAACTGTGTAGATCTGGTGAACACCAATCGCCCCTACCTGATGACTCACTAAGAATCTACCTCATGAAACTTGAGTACAACCAGAGGCAGATCTTGGGATTTCTTGGGACATTTGATGACCTACCCAAAGGCCTGGTGCTGGTAAATGCTAGCCATGATGCACAGCTTGATCATTCCCCAGCACATCCAGGCCCAAAGGAGAACAAAAAATGTGGATTGCTTTGTAGCCCCAAATAGGTTAGCCAGGATCAGTCACAGGAAGCATCTGACATTGGCCTGCAGCAGAGTACCTCCTGAGAAGCCCCAGAAACAACACACACAGTGAGAATCTTCAGACAACATTAGAGCAGGATGCAAATAGATTCACAAGCTGTATATCCAAAGGGAGATCCCAGCAGTCACCAGATGCTGCTGAGGCAAATTCTGCTCCTTGTGGTCAGCACCTGCACAGCAGTTTGTACACTGTGGTCAGGGTTGATCTTCACATTCAACCAGCCTGAGGGTAGACACCATGCATGAGTGGGCCAATAGCAATCAATATGAAATTAAAGCAGGAGGACCACATAACGCCCACAAGGAACATTCCTGGAGCACCCAGCTCAGGTGATAAAGGAGACTGTACCACTGGGTCCTACAGGGCACCTATGAAATAAAGCCATGCTACCAAGACTGGGAGTCAGTCATAGCATATCTACCTAATGCATAGAAACAAACATAATGAGGCAGCCAAATAAGGAAACAAAGAAACAGGCCCCAAATGAAAGAACAGGAGAAAGCTCTAGAAAAAGAGCTACATGAAATGGAAGTAAGTAATTTGTCAGATAAGAGTTAAAAAAATGGTTATAAAAGATATCAAGAAACTTAGTGAGAATTACAACAACATGAAAAAGGACACAGAAACTAGAAAAAAAAGTCACAAATAAAGAACACAATATCTGAAATGAAGAAATACACTACAAGGAATAAATAGTAAGTTAAAAGAAGCAGAGGATTGAATCAGTGATTTGGAAGACAAGAAAACCAGAGTAGCCAAAACAAAACAAAATTTTAAATAATGAGAATACTTTTAAGGGACATTTGGGACAATATAAAGCATACAAACATCCACATCATAGGGGTAACAGAAACAGAAGAGAGCAAGCAAGGAATTGAGAATCTGTTTAAAGAAATAATGACTGAAAACTTCCCTACCAATGTGAAGGGAAAAGACAAATAGGTCCAGGAAGTGCAGAGAGTCCCAAAAAAGATGAACCCAATAAGACAAACCATAATGACAATGGTTAAAGACAAAGAGAGAATCTGAAAACCAGCAAGAGAAAGACAGTTAACCTACGAGGGAGCTCCCATGAGCCTGTCACCTGATTCCTCAAAAGAAACACCTGAGGCCAAAAAAGACTAGCATGAAATATTCACAGTGATGAAAAGCAAGGGCCAACAACCAAAACTACGTTACCCAGCATGGCTATTGTTTAAAATTGAAGGAGAAATAAAGGGTTTCCCAGACAAGAAAAACCTAAAGGAGTCCTTTACTACCAAACCAGTATTAGTAGAAATGTTAAAGGATCTTCTCTACAAAAAAAAAAAAAAAAAAAAGAAGAAGAAGAAGAAAAGGTTCACTTCAGCAGCACATATACTAAAATTGGAACGATACAGAGAAGATTAGCATGGCCCCTGCGCAAGGATGAAAGGTAAATTTGTGAAGCATTCTATATTTTTAAAAAAAGAAAGAAGAGAACACAGTTAAAATTAAAAAATGACAATAACAATGTATACCTATCAGTATGCACTTTAAATATAAATAGTTTAAATGATCTAATCAAAAGACATAGGGTAGCTGAATGGATAAGAGACCCACCTCAGAACAAAAGATACACACAGACTAAAAGTAAATGGAAATGAAAAAAAAAGACCTGGGGTAGCAATATTATATCTGACAAAATAGACTTTAAATCAAAGGCTATATTAAGAGACAAAGAAGGACATTACACAATGATAAATGGAACACTCCAACAAGAGGATGTAACTCTTGTAAGCACTTATTAACCCAAAATAGGAGCACCTAAATATATAAAGAAAATCTTGATGGACATAAAGGGAGAAATCCACAGTAATACAGTCATAGCAGGGGATTGTAACACTGCATTGACTTCAGTGGATAGATCTTCTAAACAGAAAATCAACACGCAAACAAAAATGACACACTGGATAAGGTGGATTTAATTGATACATTCAGAGAATTTAAACGCAAAAAGCAGAATATACATTCCTTTCAAGTGTACCTGGGACATATTCTAGGACATAACACATGTTAGGACACAAAACAAGTCTCAATAAATTAAGAAGCCTGAAATAATATCAAGCATATTCATGGACCATGATGGTATTAAACAAGAAATCAAGCAAAGAAAAAAAATTAAAATCACAGAAATACATGGAGGCTAAATAACCTTTTAGTAAACAATGAATGGGTTAACAATGAAATCAAGGAAAAAATCAAAAGATACCTTGAAACAAATGAAAATAAGAATACAACAACCCAAAATTAATGTGGTACAGTGAAAGCATATCTAAAAATGAAATTCATAGCATTATAGGCCTACCTCAAGGAACAAGAAAAATCTCAAATAAGCAATCTAATTTTACATTTAAAGAAACTAGAGAAGACACAACAAAGGCCAATTGAGTAGGAAGAAAAAATCATAAAGACCAGAGCAGAAATAAATAGAATAGACTCCAAGAAAAACAATATAAAAGATCAATGAAACCAAAACTGGTTCTGTGAAAAGATAAACAAGAAATGAAGGGGAAAAGTAACAACTAACACCACAGAAATACAAAGGACTGTGAGAAAAATATTATGAACAACTATATGCCAACAATTTGGAGAGCCTGGACAAAATGGATAAATTCCTAGAAACATACAATCTTCCAAAACTGAATCAGGAAGAATCAGAAAATCAGAATAGATCAATTAAAACTGATGAAATTGAAGTAGTAATAAAAAAAAATCTGCAAACAATCAAAAGTCCTACACCAGATGGCTTTATGGGTACATTTTATCAAACATTCAAAGAAGAACTAACAACTCTCCTTCTCAAACTATTCCCAAAAATTCAAGAAGAGGGAAGGCTTCCAAGTTCATTTTATAAGTCCAGCATTATCATATTTCCAAAAGCAGATAAGGACACTACAAAAAAATAAAATTATAGTCCAATAGCCCTGATGAACACAAATGCTGAAATTCTCAACAAAATATTAGCAAACCGATCCAGGAATACATTAAAAATATCATACACCATGATACTTGGGATTTATTCTGGGGATGCAATGTTGGTACAATATTGCAAATCAATAAATGTGATATACCACATAAAAAATGAAGGATAAAAATCACATAGTCATATCAATAGTTGTAGAGAAAGCATGCAATAAAATCCAGCACCCATTTATGACTTAAAAAACTCTCAGTAAAGTGGGAATAGAGACAACATACTTAAACATAATAAAGGCCATATATGACAAACCCAGAGCCAAAATCATAGTCAATGGGCAAAAACTACAAGCATTCCCCTAAAGATCGGGAAAAGACAGAGATATCCACTTTCATCTCTCCTTATACAATGTAGTACTGGAAGTCCTAGCCACAGCAATCACAAGAATAAGAAATAAAAGGCACCCAAATTGGAAAGGAAGAAGTAAAACTGTTATTAGTTGCAGATGATGCAATACTGTATATAGACAACCCAAAAGATTCCACCAAAAAACTACTACAACTGATAAATGGATTCAGTAAAGTAGCAGGATACAAAATAGATATCCAGAAATCAGTTGCATTTCTATACACCAATAATGAACTAGCAGAAACAATCCCATTTACAATTGCTTTAAAAAATATCTAGAAATAAATTTAACCAAGGATATAAAAAACCTGTACTTGAAAAATTATAAGACACTAAATAAAGAAAATGAAGAAGATACAAATAAGTGGAAGCATATACTGTGTTCATGGATAGGAAGAATTAACATCATTAAAATGCCTATGCTACCCAAAGCAATCTATAGATTGAATGCAATTCCTATCAAGATACCAATGAAATATTTTACAGATAGAACAAATCCTTCAAAATTTTAGATGGAACAGTTGGAGGAATCACGTTACCTGATATAACACTATACTACAAGTCTATACTAATCAAAAGAGCCTGGTAGTGGCATAAGAACAGACACATAGACCAATGGAACAGAATAGAGAGCCCTGAGATAAACCCATACCTTCATAGTCAATTAATATTTGACAGAGGAGGCAGGAAGATACAATGGGGTAACAAAAAACTATTCAATAAGTTGTTGAGAAAATTGGACAGATACATGCAAGAAAAAAGAAACTAGACCACCTTGTTATATACCACACACAAGAATAAAATCAAAATGGATTAAAGACTTAAATAGACTCAAAACCATAAAAATCTTAAAAGAAAAGATAAGCAGTAAAATCTTGGACATTTCTCATGCCAACATTTTTTTCTGATATATCCCCCCAGGCAAGGTAAACGAAAGATAAAATAAATAAATGGGACTACATCAAACTAAAAAGTTTTCGCACAGGAAAGGAAATCATCAGCAAAATGAAAAGACAATCTACTAAATGGGAGAACTTATACACCAATGATACAACTCATAAGGGGTTAATATCCAAAGTTTATAAAGAACTGATACAACTCAACACCAAAAAAATAAATAGTCTAATTAAAAAATGGTCAAAGGACCTGAATAGACACTTCTCCAAAGAGGACATACAGATGTCCAATAAGACATATAAAAAGATGTTCAACATCACTAATCATCAGAGAAATGCAAGTTAAAACCACAATGAGATATTCCCTCACATCTGTAAGACTGTCTATCATCAACAAATCAACAAACAAGTGTTGGTGCAGATGGGGAGAAAAGAGAACCCTCATGCACTGTTGGCAGGAATGAAGACTTGTGCAGCCACTGTGGAAAAGAGTATGGAGTTTCCTCAACATTTAAAAATGGAACTGTCTGGAGAGCATTATGCTAAGTGAAGTAAGCCTGGCAGTGAAAGACAAATACTGTATGACCCCATCTATAAGTGGAACCTAATCAACAAAACAAACAAGCAAGCAAAATATAACCAGAGACATGGAAATAAAGAATTGACAGTGACCAGAGGAGTGGTGGGAGGGGGGTAACGAGGGTAAGAAGAGGAAGGGTTGCCAAGGAACATGTATAAAGGACCCATGGGCAAAGACAATGGGGGTGTAGGATTGAATGTGGGAGGTGGGGGAGGGTAAGGTAGAGGAGAGTAATGGGGAAGTAATAGGGACAACTGTAATTGAACAACAATTAAAAAAAGAAAAAAAAATGAAACTGTGTTATGACCCAGCTATATTCTGGGACTATATACAAAGAAACCCAAAAACAGTAATTCAAAAGAAAATATACACCCTATGTTCTTTGCAGCAGTATTTACAATAGCCAAGATTTGGAAGTAGCCCATGTTTCCATCAGTATATTAGTGTATAAAAAAGCATGGGTACATTTACACAATTGAACACTACTCAGCCATAAAAAAGAAAGAAATCTTACCTTTTGCAACAGCATAGATGGACCTAGAGAGTATTATGCTAAGTGAAATAAGCCAGTCAGAGAAAGACAAATACCAGATGATTTCTCTTATATGTGGAATCTAATGAACAAAATAAACTAACAAAATATAAAAAGACTCATAGAATCAGAGGACAGACTGACAGCCATTAGAGGGGTGGGGATCAGAGGGCTAGGGGAAAAAGGTGAAGAGGTTAAACAACAAAAAAAAAACCTCATACAGACAACAGTATGGTGATTACCATAGGGAAAGAGGACTAGCGGGGAGGTAGAAGAGGGTGAAGGGTGAATTTATGATGGTGGAAAGAGATTGACTTTGGATAGTGAACACACCATACAATATACAAGTGATGTATTATGGAACTGTACATCTGGAACCTATATAATTTTATTAGCCAATGTCACCACAATAAATTGAATTTAAAAAAGTTCATGAGATGACAAAGGTGGTAGTTCTGTTCACAGGGAATAGTAGGGATTATTTAATATGTTATGCTACTATAACTGGTTATCCACCTTTAAGAAAATAGTCTTAACCAAGACTGGAAACCAGAACTTACATAATAAAGGAGTCATATTTGGATATGAGAGAGTAAAAAAAATGTGGAAAAAATATACCATTAGCAAAGTCAACACATACAGATTTGGGACAGGTTAACTATAACAATAATAAACAAAGAGCCAATAACTAAAATATCCAAAGAAGTGTTACAAATTAAGAAAAATATAAAAACCCATAAAAATGGGCAGATAATATGAACAGATAATTCAAAAAGCAAATTTAATTGCACAAAAAAGTATAAGATAATAATGAAATGCATTAGTAATCAAGGAAATTCATCCAGTAAGTTGTAAAATTATAAAAGAACTATAACACCTTATGCTGGTAAGGATGTGAAGAAAAGAATACTCTATATATTACATACAAAAGGTAAAAGTAAATTATAATAGCCTGTTTTTGTAAATCAATATAGACAAATATATCAAAAAATTTATATACATTTATATATAAAAATTCATGTATGTGTATGTGCACATAAATGTTTGTATATAGCACCAGTATATAAGGGCATATGCACAATGATGTTTATTTCAGCATTGATTATAGTGGCAGAAATCTGGAAAGAACGAATGTAAGTGTTCATTAATAGGAGAATGGCTAAATAGGTTGTTGCACCTCTATAAAATATTCTGAACCCTTGTTATTTTTCATTATTTATTTAGTTTTATTCAGTTACAATTGTCTGCATTTTCTCCCCTTCCCTCCACCCCACCCCAGCCAGTCCCACCTCCCTCCCCCACCTTTACCCTCCCCCTTGATTTTGTCCTTGTGTCCTTTATAGTAGTTCCTGTAATCCCCTCTCCCCACTATCCCCTCCCCACTCCCCTGTGGCTATTGTTACAATGTTCTTAATTTCAATGTCTCTGGTTATATTTTGTTTGCTTTTTCCTTTTGTTGATTATGTTCCAGTTAAAGGTGAAATCATATGGTATTTGTCCCTCACCACCTGGCTTAAAAGAGTAAGATCTATACCAATAGACTTTGATAGAATTCAGTGACATACTGTTGAGTGAAAACAGCAAGATGCATTAAATTATATATAAAATTCTATGTTTGTAAATTAATGAACAAAAACCTGTGTAATTGTGTATGTGTCTATATACACATATGAACATGGAAAAAATATGGAAGGATACATACTTGTTTGATAATATACAAGGATGTCATGGAAAGATAGAGGAGCCAAACAAAACAAGGAAAAGGAAAAAAAAAGGCAACTATAAAAAAAATAAATCCAACAGTCATACTTATGTATTTTTGTATAAAATGTACTGTATTTTTGCTGAGGATAATGCACACCCACGTTTTTGGCCCAAACTTTCAGGAAAAGAAAATCTTTCATTTTAATTTTTTAATTCAATTATTTACTTATTTATATTTAGAAACAAAATCAATTATTGTATTCTAGGGTATTATTTTGCATATGGATATCGTATTGCTTTCTAGAGTTCCACTTTTAACACATAAGCATACATAACAAGTAAAAATTTTTATATAGATACAGAATTAGTACTACCGATATATAATGAACATCCTTATTTTTCCCTCAATAATTTGGGGAAAAAAAGTGCACGTTATACACAGCAAAATATGGTATATATAAAATGAATTAAGTTTAGAAGAGATACAGTAAACATCCTAAAGAGGATCTCTCCTTATTAAGAAATGAAATAACAAAAACTATCTCTTGATGATAGGATTAAGGGTGATGTTTATTTTCTTCTTTATGTCCCTGCATTTTCTATAATGAGAATTGTTACCTTCATAATAAAGAAATAAAACTAATATATGTTACTTTGAAAACATCACACTAAAAAATTGAGCTCATTTTGGAAAATCAAGGGAGGAAACAGTGTTAAATATCTCTTTCACTCAGGAGCTGTCCAAGTAGGAGATACATGAAATCAAGTTCCACTACCCCTCATTCAGCAGAAATTTACTCACCAAAGCCAGGAGACTAGGTGGCTACTGCAAGAAGCTATTTGAAGCAGCAAATATAGTATATTTTCCCCTACCTAACACTTTAATGACTTAAGTATATCAGAAAGCCATTTATATCACTCAATTATCCAAGGATCTTCTGGGCTCTTCCTGTTCCCTCCTCCTGGCCTGTGGCCATTTCACTGGTCAGGAAGAGCTCCAAAATGGAGTCAGGGAAGGAGAAAAGAGATGAAATTAATTTGGTCAATTTGGCTTCCCAATAGCAACTCTAATGAAAGGCTTGATCAATGAGATGGTCACAACTCATGGTTACAGTAAGGGTTCCAGGACTCTTAAGAATTTTATTTAAGCAAACTTGCCTTCAGATAAATACAATTTGCCTGAAATACACTTTAATGGATTTAATGCTTGCTATTTTTAAAAAAGCCAGGACTTTTAGTAAGGTGATATTTTTCTCTCCTCACATTAAAGGGAAAAAACATAAAAACACATCAACAAAGGCCTTCAAAGTGAAGACATTTTCTCACTGGAGTGACAGGACCATAAAGAAAAGAATCTCGAAATGAGAGAAAATGTCCTCAGCTTGCTCTCAAGAGGAAGTTTAGGGAGGCAGCAAACTTCCAAGGGAGCAAGCCTTGGCGATAAACCACTACCAACAAGGAAGAGCTAAAAAGGATTGGTCAGGGCTTGACAAAAGCCAGATCTCCACAAACAACAGTTCCCTGTTTCACTGAGACCTCACAGAATTTTGTCCCTTGGGATGCACGGAGACAAAGTGGTGCAGGTCCATGGCATTCACAGCAATGAGCCCATTATCCTAGGTTATCAAACAGACAAAGCAGTCTGAATAGCAGTGGCAAAGGTGTAAAAAACGATTTTCCCTTACTTGAAGATGACGATAGCTCCCGGACATGGAGGGCAGGCCAGGAGAAAAATCTGCAATGGAAAATGAATTAAGTATGAGTATTAAAAGAAATGCTAGATCCAGTGAGACAATGATACTTTAATAATGTAATAATAATAATAATAATAATAATAATAATAACAACCAAGTTCTAACAGAAAATGTAATATAAAAATTAAAAAGGCAAGCAGGTAATTTTCCAAACAAGTTTGTAATTGCAAATGCATCTAAATGTGTGTATGTCTGAGTATGTCTGTGTGTGTGCAATGAGAAGGAAAGGGACAGAGATGGAGAGTAAGGGAAGGAGATGGAGAAACCTTTCTTAGGCCCTCTTAAACTCTGGAACATGTCCTCTTAACCTCTAAAACAAGACTCAATTTTCAATACTTCAATAGGAGACAAGCAGCCAGTCAGAGAATCTTTTAACCCAAGACAAATACAAAAAGATTTTGAACACAGAACAAGTACACAGACTTCTGGCCAAGATGGAGGCATAGGTGGATACACTTTGCCTCCTAGCACAACCAGAGGGAGGACAACAACAAATTTAAAAACAAAAAACTAACAGACTGATAGAAAATAGAACTGTATGGAAGTCCAACAACCAAGGAGTCAAAGAAAAACATTCATCCAGACCAGTAGGTAGGGGAGAGACCAGCAACCAGGCAGAGAGGACTAGTGGTAAGGCAGCAGCTGGTGGAGTGGGCAGTCCCACATTTCTGTGCAGATACACTGGGGGGAACAATGGTGGTGCGAGACAGATCACACAACCCAGGGCTCCAGCACGGGGAAATAAAGCCTCAAAACCTCTGACTGAAAACACCCATAGTGGTTGAGGCAGCAGGAGAAACTCCCAGCGTCACAGGAGAGTTCGTTGGAGAGACCCACAGGGTCCTAAAACATACACAAACCCACCCACCCAGGAATCAGCACCAGAAAGGCCCAATCTGGTTGTGGGTAGCACAGGAAGTGACTGACTGAAAGTCTGCAGAGAATTGAAAGAGCAGAATTGTTCCCTCTTGGATCCCACCCCCACATGCAGCGAAGTGGGTTGCCCTGCCCTGGCGAACACCTAAGGCTCCACCCCATAATTATGTAAAAGGTATGGCAAGACAAAAAAATATGCCCCAAGTGAAAGAACAGATAAAAAACTCCAGAAAAAATACAACTAAACGATGAAGAGACAGCCAACCTATCAGATGCCCAGTTCAAAACACTGGTAATCAGGATGCCCACAGAAATGGTTGAGTATGGTTGCAAAAGAGAGGAAAAAGTAAAGGCTATGCAAAGTACAATAAAGGAAAATGCACAGGGAGCCAACAGTGACGGGAAGGAAACCGGAACTCAAATCAACAGTTTGGACCAGAAAGAAGAAATAAACATTCAACCAGAACAGAATGAAGAAACAAGAATTAAAAAAAATGAGGCTTAGAAATCTCCGGGGCAACCTTAAATGTTCCAACTTCCGAATCATAGGAATGCCAGAAGGAGAAGACAAAGAGCAAGAAATGGAAAACATTTTCAATCTGGGAAAACAAATAGACTTCCAGGAAGTCCAGCAAGTTCAGTGAGTCCCAAAGAAGTTGGACCCAAGGAAGCACACACCAAGGCACATCATAATTACATTAGCCAAGATTAAAGATAAAGAGAGAATCTTAAAAGCAGAAACAGAAAAGTTACCTACAAAGGAGTATCCATAAGGCTATCAGCTGATTTCTCAAAAGAAACCTTGCCAGCAAGAATGGGCTGGAAAGAAGTGTTCAAAGTCATGAAAGGCAAGGACCTACATCCAAGATTACTCTATTCAGCAAAGCTATCACTTAGAATGGAAGGGCAGGTAAAGTGCTTCCCATATAAGGTAAAATTAAAGGAGTTCATCATCAACAAGTCCTTATTATATGAAATGTTAAAGGGACTTATCTAAGATAAAGAAGAAAATCAAAAATATGAACAGTAAAATGACAACAACTCACAACTTTCAACAACTTTCAACAACTGAACCTAAAAAAAAGCAAAAAACAAACTAAGCAAACAACTAGAACAGGAACAGAATGACAGAAATGGAGATCACATGGAAGGTTATCAGTGGGGAGGGGGTGGGGGGAGAAAGGGGGAAAAGGTACAGGTAATAAGAAGCATAATTGGTAAGAAGAAAATAGACAGGGGGGGTTAAGAATAGTATAGGAAATGCAGAAGCCAAAGAACTTATATGTACAATAATGGACATGAACTAAGGGGGGGGTGTGGGTAGGAGGCGGTGTGCAGGGTGGAGGGGAATAAAGGGGGGGGGAAATGGGACAACTGTATACTCAATAAAATATTTTTTTTAAGTAAAAGAAGATTAAAAATATGAACAGTAAAATGACAACAAACATAACTATCAACAACCAAACCTGAGAAAAACAAAAACAAAATGAACTAAGCAAACAACTAGAACAGGAACAGATTCACAGAAATGGAGATCACATGGAGGGTTATCAGCGGAGGAAGGGGGAAGAATGGGGGGAAAAGCACAGGGAATAAGTAGCATAAATGGTAGGTACAAAATAGACAGGGGAGGTTTAAGAATAGTATGAGAAATGGAGAAGCCAAAGAACTTATATGTATGACCCATGGACATGAACTAAGGTGGGGGAATGATGGTGAGAGGGGTGTACAGGGTGGAGAGAAATAAAGGGGATAAAAAAATTGGACAACTATAATAGCATAATCAATGACCCTAGTGCACTGTTGGTGGGAATGCAGACTGGTGCGGCCACTGTGGAAAACAGTATGGAATTTCCTCAGAAAACTAAAAATGGAACTGCCCTTTGACCCAGCAATTCCGCTGCTGGGATTATACCCTAAGAACCCTGAAACACCCATCCAAAAGAACCTATGCACCCCAATGTTCATAGCAGCACAATTTACAGTAGCCAAGTACTGGAAGCAACCTAAGTGCCCATCAGCAAATGAGTGGATCGAAAAACTATGGTATATTTACACAATGGAATGCTACGCAACAGAGAGAAAGAAGGAGCTTATACCCTTTGCAACAGCATGGATGGAACTGGAGAGCATTATGCTAAGTGAAATAAGCCAGGCAGTGAGGGACAAATACCATATGATCTCACCTTTAACTGAAACATAATGAACAAAAGAAAAAAGCAAACAAAATATAACCGGAGACATTGAAATTAAGAACATTGTAACAATAGCCACAGGGGAGTGGGGAGGGGATAGTGGGGAGAGGGGTCTATAGGAGCTACTATAAAGGACACAAGGACAAAATCAAGGGGGAGGGTAGAGGTGGGGGAGAGAGGTGGGACTGGCTGGGGTGGGGTGGAGGGAAGGGGAGAAAATGCAGATAATTGTACATGAATAAAAATAAATAAATAAATTTTTTAAAAATGAAAGAAAATATATTTTAAATAAAAGAACAAGTACACAAATGCCATCTGGTTTGCCTCCTATGGGGGAATGTGAGTTAATCAAAACCCAGCATTCAGATTTAGCAAATAAAAATGCTGGATGCCCAGTTAAACATGAATTTCATATAAACAAAGAACACTGTTTTAGTATAGCTATGTTGTATGCAATATTTAGGATATCTTCATATTAGAACATTATTCAATGCTTAGCTGAAATTAACATTTAACTAGGCATCCTGTATTTTATCTGGTAACCCAATCAATAGTCACCCCTAGGCTCTCTACCTCCCTTTGATTTTGAAAGGGAGCAGAAATATGTCTCTTTGGCCTAAGGATTATATTAGGCTGACTATTTTTAAGAAACAGCAGACAGAGGAAAGGCTCTGAAAACTGAGTAGAAGTTATCCTTTCGTAAGTGACATTATATTAATAAAGGAAACTCCATTTTTATGGATATTTCCCTCTGAGTACTAGGAGGAGGAGGATGACTAAATCTCTAGAAGCTCTTCCATGTAGAAGGCAAGGACTTAAATCTGTGTAACAACCTTAACTGTTGTTTACTGTGCATTTTCTTGGTGATCTCCCATAACTCTCTCCTCCCTGCCCAACATCTGCCTTTATCTTTAGCTGGAGATGGTATTTAAGGAGATGGCTTATACCATTTCAAGGAGTTACTCTGTTTCACTGTGTCTCTCCCATGTACAGCGGAGGTATACATTTTATTCAACATCTATTTTTTTTGTAAATATGTCTTTTATAACAAGGGCATATCAGGCAAAAACCTAGAAGGGTAGAAGGAAAATTATTTTTCCTCCCCCACATTGAATTGATTTGTTTCTAAGCATGACTGAGTAGTTTTTTCCTTCTATTCTCCATCCAGGTCAAACGAAACAAAAAGAACTTTGTCCTAAGAGACAAATCAGTTTAATGCTACTTCATTTGACCTAGGCCTGGATTACAACCTTCAAAGCTGTGGCAGGTCAACCTTTACTCAAGCACTGGTTCTCCATAGGGACAAAGAAATGCCTGCAGATCACTTATTAAACATGAGAATTGCTGGGCTCCTCCATTAAGAATGCTGATTCCAAAAGTCTGAGACTTCGGGAAACTGCACATTTAACACCCAGGAGATTCAACCACTCCTGGCAGCCAGATAGGCTGAATGTTTGACCTTGGCCTGAAGTCAGAGACATTCAGCAGAACTAAGGACTGATAAAAAATGAAATGCATGTTTTTGGAGTTCTTTCACCTACAGTGATTTAATGGTATGGTTTATAATATAATCAATATATGTCCCTATCTTGTGAGCATTTATTAATACAGATTATCCACATTACAGGCTTGTTTGGCTTTGTCATGTGTATATTCTTCAGCATCTGCTTCTTCAGTTCTCTCAGAGTACACATTTAGAAGGGAAGGATACTATAAGGAAAAACAATGTAAGAAAAGACACCCACTTGAATCCCTGCAAAGAGGAAGACAAAAAAATATGAAACAAACACAGGCAGGAGCCCATTACCTGCACAATACCACATCAGAGAACCCGTCCAAGGAAATATCCATTGAGAATATGCCTTTCCCTCTGTGGATCAATTTGATTAAAAGTAAAAAACCAATGACAATTACAGGTCCACAATCCTTTATAGGCAATCACCAAATCAGAAGAGCTCTCAAAGTCAGTTTTTTTCAAAGCTAATTTGGTAGGAAAATATGACTTGAACTGAGCTGAGGCAATTAACAGACTTGGTTTAATAAACTTATGGTAAATATTCATGCATTTTTCCATAAAAAATAATGTATTTTGATTATGGGGTGCTGCCTCAAACCCCACTGGCAGTATATGTACAATACTCTACATGCACTGTATTACCTTTCTAATATTCAAAAATTTTGATTTATGAAATACATATGACCTTAATGGTTTGTGATAAGGATTGTTGACTTGGAATTTCAATCATTCAAACATGAACTTATCCCCATTCCAACCTTTGGGGGCAGTCCAAGAAAGAACAACACAAGCTGGTATTCTTTACCACCAACCCAGAAGTAAAATTACTCACCTTAGTTAAGGGACCAAATTGAAGGCTTCACATAGTTACCCAGAATCTGGGCCACCACACGCTATACTCAGAAGCTACAGTATACAGAGAGCAGAGAGGGGCACCCAACCACCTTGGAAAGGTCTTCAGTACTTCTGGAGTCTCCTAAGAGCTATACCAGCAGTATCCATGATACCTCTAACATGCTAAACAAAAAAGCAAAATACACCACTGGGCCCCACAGTTAACACTTAATTTTCTACACTCAGAGCCAAGAAGAGAGGAGCAGAATCTTGGGGGCAGATTTCCCTGTAACTGCTACATTTAGCTGGTTTTCATCCACGACAGCACTATGCCAGAAGCCCAGACACCTACTTAAGGGAGGAAGCCTCTTGCTTTAACCCAATAGGGTGTCATGTTATCCTCAATTCAATAATGGATCTACCTTCTTTTGAGGCAGTTAATCTACTCTTGACTCTAAGTTAGTTTTCCAACAGTTACTTTCATGTAGTCACATCATTCCGATAGAGCAGGCAGTTAGACAGGCTCAAGCAGAACAGGAAACATAGACCAGGTATGGGATGTCACCAGACCGGAAAGTCCTGGGTGCCTAGTAATGGGTAAAACTGAGAAACCAGCAGGCTAGAACCTTGCCCCCAGGGTGACCTTCCTCCCCAGCATGTTGCTAGACTTGTGGTTTAGTCCCCTTGATCTTTTATATTGCTAGTTACGTTGTTAGACCCCCTGGGAGGAGGCAAAAGGTAGCCAGGGAATAGCTTCATATGGCTTCCATACAAGCCCTTACATGACCACTCCCTTAAGCATTAAGCCCCCAGGACAATGAGGTTCAGATCAACATCAAATAATCTTAGGAACAAAGCCTTGAGTCTGTTGACCACAGAGACAGAATTTTGGTCAAACTAGAGCTGACATTTAGGCCTCCATTGTGTTTCAGCTCCAAGGCCCAGTAAAGCATCAAAACCAGATAAAGCAAGATGATTGATGACATCATGACCAGATGCAATGACTAATGACTCTCTACCCCAGTGCCAATCAATCAGTAGAGATCACATCCCGGAAAGGACATACCTGGAAAGCTAATGAATATTGTATTGAGATCCTCCCCCAAGACCTCCTCTAAAATCTCCACCTTTGCAAAAACAGATAAAAAGCCTAAGACAAAGGACCCATGTGCTTTCTCTCCCCTGAGCATGCCCATACCTCTCCCCACCACATTCTTTCCTAAGGTGTGTACTCTCTCTTCCCCCCCCCTCCCTCCCTCCCTCACATCCATGCTTTTCCCTACGCCCCCTCTCTGGAGTATGCCCATGCCTTTCCCCCTCTTCTTCCCACAGGCATGTTGTTTTTGCTTTCTTTCTCCTAAGCTCCAAGACCCCTTCTTTTGCCTCTGTAACTTGTTTCCTGAGCCCAAACAGCTCAGCTGGTTCATATCTTCTACCTTTGTGACTTTCTAAGTAAACTTCTCGCATTTGAGTTCTTGGCTCTGAATTGTCTTAGCCAAACTCAAGGACCAAGATCTAACTCTGCATTTGCTGGTAACAATTCCAGCCAGCACCTTGGTCTTTCCCATCTTGGCTGTATATTCCCAAAACCAGAATAGAGGGTATCTTTTTCAAGCAATCCTTAAATCAGATGTTTGTACACATTTCAAATCAGCAGATTTGAAAAAGAGCCCCCAACTCATCATACTCCATTTTCAGTAAACTCATGACAAGGACAAAATCTGAGATGTCCTAAATTAAATTACAGCAGACAAAAGGGTGGAAGGAAGAGGCAAGAGAGGTTAATCACAGTTATCATAACCAACAGAAAACTTCTCTTATTTCTGAATATATGTTAAAACTTTAATCAACCTCTAGGTGACAATTTTCCATGATTATTTAGAGAGAATAGCTGAACAGCTGACCAGTAGATGCCACCACATCTTGCTTACACATGAACTTTCCAGACTTTTGCCCACAACCAATCCAAAAGCAGCAAATACTTCTTCCTTACAGACTATGCACCTATCCTGGAACTTTCTCCACTTAACTGCCTCCTGAACCCTTTCCCTATACCCAATGTAAATTCTTTCAAAACAACTCACATCTTTCTTCTCCAAACTCATTGTATAAATGAGTCCAAACAACCCAGGATGGTGGGCATGTCTTTCTTCTCCATCTAGCCCTGCTGCTGATAGTTTAGATGGCATGTCCCAGGACCTGGTCCTTTCATTGTCTAGCATATAGCTCAATAAATGCTTTATTTCAGAAAAACTTTCAGCCTCAAAGTTTTTTGTTTAACAATGGCCTCCTTTAGCAACTTCAAAGTTTTATAACATTAACCTTTCTACTCTGTCATGCTGGAGCCATATCCATATTCACAATCAACCACAGAAGCCTCAAGCAAATAACATTTTAATTCAGAGGTCCAAACGCCCCCAGCCTTTGCCTGAATATCCCTGCTTTCTTCCTTGGGTAGCTGCCAAACACTCCAAATTTTTGGTCGTACATATTTTAGACAAGTAGACAGAAAGCTAAATTTCCTTTCAGCTGCAGAGAGTGTGGGAAGAGAAGTCACTTGGAAGGGCAAACAAGGACAGTAGGAAAATTAAAATGCATCTGAGCATATCCAGCAACAACCTGGCACTTTTGTATTCATGTCAAAATTTGCCCAGCTCAGCCCTTGCTGGTGTAGCTCAGTGGATTAAAGCATGGGCCTACGAACCAAAGGGTGGCTGGTTCGATTCCCAGTCAAGACACACACCTGGGTTGTGGGCCAAGTCCCCAGTGGGGGGCGAATGAGGGGCAACCACATATTGATGTTTCCCTCTCTCCTTCCATTCCCCTCTCTCTAAAAATAAATAAATAAAAGCATTTTTTTTTTAATTTGCCCAGCTCAGCACCTGAACAAAAGTGCATGGGCAAGTGACTTCAGTGGTGTAGCAACATGAGAGATCCCCCTAATGTCTCCCCCTGAAATTTCAACAAGTTGATCAGCTATAATTCAACAAATTATTCCATCCTCAGCATACAGGCAAACCTGAGAGATCTTCACATTGAAGCAACTAAAGGTAGGCAAACGGGAACAACAAAGGGAAGAGAGAAGGAGAAGGCCACTTATGTACCCTTGCAGCCTGGAATTCATGGTGGGCTCAGCTCAGAGAGGGGAGGAAGTCAACTGTGGCCAGCACTTTCTTTGGCTGGGAAGAGCAGAGAGGCTCAGTGGGCACTCCTGCAGGAGTGAGCAGTGCAAACTGCCACTGCAGCTGAGCCAGACAAGAGGCCCAGGCAAGGACACAGCACAGGGGTTCTGCTGGGACTGTTGGCTATCAGGTAGTCAATGTTCCAAACAAAGAAACAGAGCCACAGAATCCTGATGCCTTTTAGACTCCTAAAACTCTCCTCCTGTGGCCTTTGGTATTGGGTTTCAGAGCACATTATCTCCAAACCCAAGAACATTAATGCCAAAATTGCTATTTCCCTCTTTGACTAACCTCTGGTTATGGCACACGGCAGGGAACCCTTGGTGGTCTATGGTTGCTATCACCAAGAGGACAAAACAAACCCCACCCCCAAACATCACGGTTATACACGAATATACTGACAGCAGCAGCAGAGGTGAGATTTGGGATTTCACAGAGCTTAAAAACTTGTTATTCAGCATCACCTACTGCAAAATCATAGAAAGACCTCTTCATAGAAATCTGCTAGTGAAGTGCAATGAATACAATAGATGCCTAGATAAAGAAGGAGTCCAACAAATACCATGAATAACCAAGGTAGCAAGGCAGCTCAGAAAGGAAATGAAAAATCTCCAGAAACATGGAAATATGTGATGTAAATGACAAAGAATTCAATATTACAGTTCTCAAAATACTCAACAAGATGTGAGAAAATACATACAGACAATTTGATGCACTCAAAAAACAAATTAATGGTCCTGGCTGGTGTAGCTCAGGATTAAGTGTGGGCCTGAGAACCAAAGCATTGCTGATTCGATTCCCAATCAAGGCACATGCCTGGATTGCAGGCCAGGTCCCTAGTAGGGGGAGCATGAGAGGGAACCACACATTGATGTTTCTCTCCCTCTCTTTCTCCTTCCCTTCCCCTCTCTCTAAAAATAAATAAAATCTTTAAAAAAACAAATCAATGAACAAAACAAGTATTTTACCAATGAGATTGAAACTTTAAAAAACAAACAAATAGAAATCCTGGAGATGAAGCATTCAATAAAGGAGATCGGGAATGAACTATTGAGCGTAGGAAATGGAGATGACCAGATGGAGGAAAGAATTAGCGATATCAAAGATAAGAATCGAGAAATAATGCAGAGGGAAGGAGAGACCTAAACAAAAAAAAAAAAAAAGAAAGAAAGAAAGAAAAGAAAGAAAGAGCTCTACAAGAACTATCTGACTCCATCAGAAAAAGCAATATAAGAATTATGGGTATTCCAGAAGAAGAGAAGTGAATGGAAAGCCTAACTCAAACAAATGGTGGATTAAAACTTCCCAAACCTATGGAAAGAATTAGATCATGAAATCCAAGAAGCAAACAGAATACCTAGTTACCTTAATCCAAAGAGCCCTCTCCAAGGCACATTGTATTAAAATCAATGACAAAGAAAAAAAATTCTCAAAGCAGCCAGGAAAAAAGAGAAAGTGACCTACAAAAGAATGCCCATCAAGTATCACTGGACTTCTCAGCAGAAAATCCATAAGCCAGAATAGAGTGGAGCCAAATATTCAATATACTGAAAGAGAGAAATTACCAGCCAAGGATAATATATTCAGCAAAATTATCCTTCAAATATGAAGGAGAAATAAAGACCTTTCCAGCATACAGGTGCTGAGGGAATTTACCACCAGGAAACCTCCACTGCAGGAAATACTCAAGGGGAGTATTCTACCTGAAACAAAGAGCAAAAGGTCAGAACTTTATAAGTTGATCACCAAAAAAACTTACAGCATAAACAGGGATAATTTGAGACAACAAAACATAAAGGGGAGGGATCAAAGGTTTTAACTGGCAAAGGATGATGGAGATCAGATGCACTCAAAAGGAAAAAAGCTACTGTATATATGCAATGTTCTTTTTCATAAACCTAATGGCAACCACACACAAAAACCTCAAAACTGAGAAACATAACTTAAAAAAAGAGGGAACAGAGGAAAGAAGCATGGAAACCACCAAACAAAAACAACAGACTGAAACACAAAGGGAAAGAATCAACAGAGGTGCAGAGCTACCAGAAAACAAACGACAAAAATACTATAGGAAATCTTCATACATCAATCATTACCCCAAATGGGAACAGACTGAATTCACCAATAAAAGGTCATGGAGTAGAGGGGATAAAAAAAACAAAACCCAACCATATGCCACCTTCAAGAGACACATCTAAGCTGCAAAGACAAAAGTAGACTCAAAGTGAAAGGGTGAGAAATAATTCTCCAAGTAAATAACAACTACAGAAAAGCAGGTGTGGTCATACTTATATCTGATAAAATAGGTTTCAAGATAACAAAAGTAACAAGAGACAAAGATGTACATTTTATAATGATAATGGGGATACTACATCAAGAAGACATAACACTTCTTAATATATAAGCACCCAATCAGGGAGCACCAAAATATATAACACAATTACTCACAGAACTAAAGGGAGAAACAGAACAAAACACAAATATAGTTGGGAAACTTAATACTCCACTGACAGCTCTAGATACGTCATTCAAAGAGAACATCAACAGAGAAATATCAGTCTTAGACCAAATGTACATAATTGACATATACAGAGGCTTTCATCTCAGAACATCAGATTATACATTCTTCTCCAATGCACATGGATCATTCTTAAAGATAGACCATATGTTGGCCAGAAAACTATCCTCAACAAATTAAAAATTATTGAAATTGTACCTTATTCTCTGACCACAATGTCTTTTTTTTTTTAACCTTTCAATGAACTTTTATTGGCCTTCTGCCCTGCCATGGGATACCCCACTTCTGCTGCCTTTAATGCCTCAAAACTTTGGTGTCATTGACCTCAGACACCACTCTGTGGTCCACAATCCCACAGGTCGTGTCTTTTGGATGGTTTGTAAGGAGGGTCTCTTGCCCAGGATGTCAACAATATTGAAGCCCTCTCCTTCTTCCAGTAGGCTATGGTAGGTGGCAATCTCAGCCTCCAGCTTGACCTTAATGTTCAGCAGGGCCTCATACTCCTGGGCCTGGTGCTGCCCCTCTGCTCAGGTCTGGGCCAGCTCTGACTCCAGATGCAGCAGGATCCCATTGAGTTGTTGCATCTGCATGGCATAGCGCATCTCCACCTCCCTCAGGCTGTTCTCCAAACTGATCTTCAGATTCCTCATTGAGTCCAGGTCAATCTCCAACTGGACTATACATCTCAGCTCTGTGAGTGTCATCTCAGCAGCACCTATCTCAGAGGTCTGCAAGGTGACCACTGTGGTGCTCTCTTCAATCTGATGGGACGAGTACTTGTCTAGTTTCTCTTGGTTCTTCCGAGACAGCTCATCATACTGGGCCCAGATGTTTGCCATGATTCTGCCAAGGTCCTGAGATTTGGGGGCATCCAACTCCACAGTCAATCCAGAGTTGAAAATCTGGTTTTGTAGACCATTTACTTCCTCCTTGTAGTTCTTCTACATGAAGAGCAGCTCCTCCTTGAGAGACTCTATCTCTGTTTCCAGCTGCAGCTGAGTGATGTTGGTGTGCATTTATGTCCTTCTCCACAGACTGGCAAATGGCCAGCTCTGTCTCATACTTGACTCTGAAGTCATCAGCAGCAAGACGGGCATTGTCAATCTGCAGAACAATGCGGGCATTGTCTACAGAATTTGCAAAGATCTAAGTCCTCAGGTCCTTGATGGTCTTGAAATAATGCCCCCAGTCTCTGAACTGGGGTCCCTTCTTCTCTAAGTGTTCCCGGATTTTGCTCTCCAGTCTCCAATTATCAGACTCCAGGCTTTTCACTCTCTCTAGTTAGGAGGCCAGGCAGTCATTTGGGCATTGCATGGACTCCATCTCACTCTTGATGCCCCCTATGCCCACCACAACCCGGCCATCCCTGCAGCCAGGCTCCCAGATCCCCAGTGGCCCCACACGCTGGTGGAGTGGGACACTGAGATATGGGAGTCTGAGCCCCCAGCATCTGCATAGATGCTGGCCACACTGCTGGCCTGCCGGACCCGGTAGCTGGGCAACTGCACGGAGGCCAGGGTCCAGTACTTTGTGGAGAAGCTAGAACATGTGCTGAAGCTCGTGTTGTTCAAACAGGAAGGTGAGAATCCGAGACTCAGGTTGAAGCTGCACACAATTCTTGAAATTAGAAATCAACAGCAAAAAGAAAGTAGAGAAACCCACAAATATGTGGAGGTTAAACAATATGCTATTAAGAAATGACTGAGTCAAAAAAAATAAAAGAAGAGATCAAAATATAGAGAGAGACAAATGAGAATGACAATAGGACATATCAAAACTTCTGGGAGGCAGTGAAAGCAGTAATAAGAGGGAACTTTATGTCATTAGAGGCTATAGCAAGAAACAAGAGAAACCCCAAATAAACAACCTAACATTACATCTTAAAAATCTAGGAAAAAGCATAAGTCATGACACCGCAAAAGTCCTAGAGGAGAACACAGTCAGGAAAATTTCAGATATTCCACTCAGAAATATTTTCACTGATAAGTCCCCTAGAGCAAGGGATATAAAGGAAAGAATGAACAAATGGGAATACATCAAATTAAAAAGCTTCTGCATGGCTAAAGAAAACAGCATTAAAGTGAAAAGGGAACCAACCGTATGGGAAAATATATTTGCCAATTACACCTTGGACAAGGGTTTGATCTCCAAAATATATAAAGAATTCACATGACTCCCCTCCAGGAAGACAAATGACCCAATTAAAAAATGGGCAAAGGACCCGAACAGACACTTCTCCAAGGACGATATACAGAGGGCCCAGAGACATGAAAGGATGCTCAGCATCACTAGCCATCAGAAAGATACAAATTAAAACCACAATGAAATACCACTTCACACCAGTCAGAGTGACCATCATAACCAAATCAACAAACAAGTGCTGGTGAGGATGTGGAGAAAAGGGAACCCTGGTACACTGTTGGTGTGAATACAGACTGGTGCAGCTACTGTGGAAAACAGAATGGAATTTCCTCAAAAAATGAAAAATGGAACTGCCTTTTGACCCGGCAATTCCACTGCTGGGATTATACCCTAAGAATCCTGAAACACTAATTCAAAAGAACCTATGTACCCCAATGTTTATAGCAGCATTATTTACAATAAACAAGTTCTGGAAACAGCCTAAATGCTCATCAGTAAATGAGTGGATCTAAAACCTGTGGTACATTTACACCATGGAATACCATGCAGCAGAAAGAAATAACCCCTACCCTTCACAACAGCATGGGTGGAACTGGAGAGCATTATGCTAAGTGGAATACACTGAAAGACAAATACTATATGATCTCACCATTAACAGGAACCTAATCAAGAAAACAAACAAGTGAGCAAAATAGAACCAGAGGCATGGAAACAAAGAACAATCTGACAGTGACCAGAGGAGAGGGGGGATAATGGGGAAAAGAAAGGAAGGGCCAAGTCAAGGAACATGTATAAAGGACCCATGGACAAAGCCAAAGGGGATAGAATCAAGGATGGGAGACAAGGAGTGGTGGGGTGCAGGGTATTGGTGGGGGTAAATGGAGACAACTGTACTTGTACAACAATAAAAAACGAATATGAAGAAAAAGAGAGAGAAACACAGGCACAAAGGAGGAAAAAACAGTGAATACCTATCAACAATAATCTTAAATGTAAATGGATTAAATGCTTTAATCAAAGACATACGATAGCTGAATGGATAAGAAAACAGGACCCACATAAATGCTACCTACAAGAGACCCACCTCAGAACAAAAGACCTACACAGACTGAAAGTGAAGAGTTGGAAAAAAAATATTCCAAGCAAATGGACATGAAAGAAAAAAAGCTGGAGTAACATACTTATATCAGACAAAAGAGACTTCAAAACAAAGGCCATAAAAAGAGACAAAGAAGGTCACTATATAGTACCTAAGGGACTATAGGAGGATAGGTTGTCCAACAGGAAGACATAGCCCTTGTAAACATATGTGCACCAAACACAGGAGCACCTAAATACATAAGGAAAATCTTGGAGAACTTTAAGGAGATCAACAGCAATATAGTCATTATAGGGGATTTTAACACCTCACTGTCAACAATGGATATATTATCCAAACAAAAAATCAATAAGGATTTGGTGGCATTGAAAAACACCAGAGATCAAATGGCTTAACTGATATTTACAGAACATTTCATTCCCCAAAAAGCAAAATATTAATCCTTTTCAAATGCACATGGATCATTTTCAAAGACAGACCATGTGTTTGGACACAAAACAAGCCTCAACAATTGAAGAAAACTGAAATCATATCAAGCATCTTCTAGGTTCACAATGGACTAAAACTAGAAATCAACCTCAAGAAAAAAATTCAAAAACAGTCAAATACATGGACGCTGAATAACATGTTATTAAATAATGAATGGATTAACAGCGAGATCAAGGTAGAAATCAAAAAGTACCTGGAAACAAATGAAAATGAACAAAAAACAGCCTTGGCTGGTGTGGTTCAGTGGATTGAATGCCGGCCTGTCAACCAAAGGGTTGCTGGTTCGATTCCCAGTCAGGGCACATGCTGGGTTGCGGGCAAGGTCCCCACTAGGTGGCATGTGAGAAGCAACCACACATCAATATTTCTCTCCCTCTCTTTCTCCTTCCCTCCCCTTCTCTCTAAAAATGAATAAATAAAACCTTTTTAAAAACTATAACAGAAATAAAATAAATAAACTGGTGACCCTTTGGTCTGGCCTGCGAACCAAAGGGTCACCAGTTCAATTCCCAGGACACATGCCTGAGATGCAGGCCAGGCTCCCAGTAGGGGACACAGAAGATACAACCACACATTGATGTTTCTCTCGCTCTCTTTCTCCCTCCTTTCCCCTCTGTCTACAAATAAAATAGATAAAATATTTTTTTAAAAAGACTAAAAAACAATTCAAAGTATCAATGAATCCAGGAGCTGGTTCTTTGAAAAGATAAACAAAGTCGACAAACCCTTAACCAGACTCATTAAGAAAAAAAGAGAGATGACCCAACTAAATAAAATCAGAAACAAAAGAGGCAAGTTACAACCGGTACCACAGAAATAGAAAAGATTGAAAGAAATTACTATGAGCAACCATATGCCAAGAAATTGGACAACCTGAAATAAATGGGCATATTTCTAGAAACATACAATGTTCCAAAACAGAATCAAGAAGAAGCAGAAAGTCTGAATAGACCAATAACAACTAGCAATATTGAAGCAGTAATCAAAAAACGTCCACCTCACAAAAGCCCTGGACTAGATGGCTTCACAGGCAAATTTTATCAAACATTCAAAGAACTAACTCCTATTCCTCTCAAAGTATTCCAAAAAATCAAAGAAGGAATACTCCCAAACTCTTTATATGAGGTCAGTGTTACCCTAATTCCAAAACCAGGGGGAGACACAACAAAAAAAGAAAATTACAGGCCACTATCTCTGATGAACATACACGCTAAAATCCTCAAAAATATATATTGGCAAATCACATCCAGCAATACATTAAAAAGATCAGACACCATGATCAAGTGGGATTCAACCCAGGGATGCAAGGATGGCACAATATTTGGAAATCAATAAACGTCACATAAACAAAAGAAAACAAAAATCACATGTTCATATCAATAGATACGGAAAAAGCATTTGATAAAATAAAGCACCCATTTATGATTAAAAAAAAAAAACCCTCAGCAAAGTGAGAATAGAGGGAGCATACCTCAACATAATAAACACCATATAGGAGAAATTTACAGCCAACATCATACTCAATGGGCAAAACCTAAAAGCTTTTCCCTTAAGATCAGGAACAAGACAAGGGTGTCTGCTCCCACCACTCTGAATCAACATCATACTGGAAGTTCTAGCCACAGAGATGAGACAAGATAAAGAAATAAAAGATCCAAATTGGAAAGAGGAAGTAAAACTGTCATTATTTGCAGATGACATAACAGTGTACATAGAAAACCCTCTAATCTCCACCAAAAAATTACTTGACCTAATCAGTGAATTTGGCAAAGTAGCAGTATACAAAGTCAATATTCAGAAGTGGATGGCATTTTTGTACCCCAAAAATTAACTATCAGAAAGAGCATCTAGGAAAAGAATCCCATTTACTATAACAGCAAAAAAAAAAAAAAAAAAAAAAAAAAAAAGTACCTAGGAATAAATTTAACAAAGGTGGTAAAAGACCTATACTCACAAAACTATAGAACACAGAGGAAAGAAAGTGAGTAATATACAAATAGATGGAAGCATATACTCTGTTCATGGATAGGAAGAATTAACATCATCAAAATGTCCATACTACCCCAAGCAATCTATAGATTCAATGCAATCTCTATTAAAGTACCAATGGCCTATCTCACTGATCTAGAATAGACTCCAAAAATTTTTATGGAACCAAAATAGACCTGAAATAGCCTCAGCAATCTTGAGAAAGAAGAATAAAGTTGGAGGGATCACAATACCTGATATCAAACTGTATTACAAGACCACTGTAATCAAAGCAGCTTGGTACTGGCATAAGAACAGACACACAGATCAACGGAACAGAATACAGAACCCGGAAACAAACCCATGTCTCTATGTTCAATTAATATTTCTAAAAGGTGGCACGAGCATACAATAGAGTAAAAATAGTCTTTTCAATAAATGCTGTGAGAACTGGACTGGTACATGAAAAAAAATGAAACCAGACCACTAAGTTACACCATACACCAGAATAAAAATCAAAATGGATAAAAGACTTAAATATAAGTCGTGATACCATAAAAGTCCTAGTGGAAAACATAGGCAATAAAATTTCAGATATCCCACATAGAAATATTTTTCCTGATATATCTCCTAGGGCAAGGGAAATAAAGAAAAAAAAATGGAACTACATCAATTTAAAAAGGGGGAGGGTGGAAGCAAGGGAGAGAGGTGGGATTGGCTGGAGGGGGGGACAGTGGTTGGGGGAAAAAGCAGACAACTGTAATTGAGCAACAATAAAGTAATTAAAAAATAAATAAATAAATGAAAAGCTTCTGCATGGCTAGAGAAACCACCATCAAAATGAAAAGGGAACCAACCGTATGGGAGAACATATTTGTCAATAATACATGGGACAAAGGTTCAATCTCCAAAATATATAAAGAACTCATATGATTCAACACCAGGAAGACAAACCATCCAATTAAAAAATGGGCAAAGCCCAGGTTACACAACTTGAGATCACTGTACACATACTATAATCTAGCCAAAAAGTTGATGCCCCCTAGGTATAGGATAGGGGATCAGGTTTTAAAGAAGATAGAGAGAACAAAAAAGTTCCTAAATTCTGTCACTGAAATTAAGTAACCAATCTTGAGTATTAAATATCATAGACAATGATTTTAGTTGGTTTTAAGATTTCCAAAATGCCATGTCACTTCCAAAGATATAAACAATACAATCAAGAATGTCATATCTCATAAGGTACCATCTCACACCAGTCAGAGTGGCCAACATAAACAAATCAACAAACAAATGTTGGAGAGGATGCGGAGGAAAGGGACCCCTAGAACATTGTCGGTGGGAATGCAGACTGGTGAGGCCACTGTGGAAAACACTATGGAATTTCCTCAGAAAACTAAAAATGGAACTGCCCTTTGACCCAGCAATTCCACTGCTGGGATTATACCCTAAGAACCCTGAAACACCAATCCAAAAGAACCTATGCACCCCAATGTTCATAGCAGCACAATTTACAATAGCCAAGTACTGGAAGCAACCTAAGTGCCCTTCAGTAAATGAATGGATCCAAAAACTATGGTACATTTACACAATGGAATTCTATGCAGCAGAGAGAAAGAAGGAGCTTATACCCTTCCTGACAGCATGGATGGAACTGGAGAGCATTATGCTAAGTGAAATAAGCCAGATGGTGAGGGACAAATACCATATGATCTCACCTTTAACTGGAACATAATCAACAGAAGAACAAAGCAAACAAAATATAACCAGAGACATTGAAGTTAAGAACAATCTAACAATAGCCAGACGGGAGTGGGGAGAGGGGATTACAGGAACTACTATAAAGGACACATGGACCAAATCAAGGGGGAGGGTGGAGGTGGGGGAGGGATGTGGTTTCGGCTGGGGTGGAGTGCAGGGATGGGGACAAAAGGCATAAAACTGTAACTTAATAACAATAATAATTTTTAAAAAAGAATGTCATATCTCATTACTACAATTTTATGTATTCTAACAAAAGTTTTAGTTAATGCAATAGAACAAGAAATAGAAATTAAAGTTGCTCAGATTGGAAAGAAAAATGGGCAAAGGACCTGAACAGATACTTCTCCGAGGAGGACATACAGAGGGCCCAGAGACATTTGAAAAGAAGCCTAACATCACTAGCCATCAGATAAATGCAAATTAAAACCACAATGACATATCACCTCACACCTGTCAGAATGGCTATCATTAGTAAATCAACAAACAAGTGCTAAGGAGGATGTGGAGAATGGGGAACCCTAGTACATTGTTGGTGGGAATGCAGACTGGTAAGGCCACTGTGGAAATAGTATGGAATTTCCTCAGAAAACTAAAAATGGAACTGCCTTGACCTGGTAATTCCACTGCTGGCAATATACCATAAGAGACCAGAGACACCAGTTCAAAAGAACTTATGCACCTCTATGTTCCTAGCAGTGCTATTTACAATAGCAAAGTGCTGGAAGCAGCCTCAGTGCCCATCAGTAAATGATTAGATCGAAAAACTGCAGTACCCTTACACAATTGAGTATTACACAGCAGAAAGAAAATGGGAGCTCCTATTCTTGGCAACAGCAAGAATGGATCTGGAGAGCACTATGCTAAGTGAAATAAGCCACTGATGAAAGACAAATACCACATAATCTCCATATGATCTCACTTAAAGAGGGATGTAGTGAACAAAATAAACCAACAAGCAAAATAGAACCAGAGACATAGAAACATGGAACAGATTGACAGTGGCCAGAGGGGAGGTGGGGGTGGGGGGAGTTATGGTAGAAAGAAAGGGAAGGGAGTAGTCAAAGAACATGTATGAATAACCCATGGACATGGACAACAGTGTGGGAATTGACTGTGGGAGTGGAGCATGGGCTGGGCAGAGAAGGGCAAAGAGGAAAAAATTGGGACAACTGTAATAGAATAACAATTAAAAAATAAAATTAAAAATACTCTCAAAAGTAAATATAATGGTAAATCTTTAAGAGTCCAGATTTGGCAATGGATTCTTAGATGTAACACCAAAAGCACGAGCGACAAAAGAAAAAAACAGATAAACTGGGCTTCACAAAAATTAAAATCTTTGGTGCTTAAAAGGGCATTATTAAGAATGAGAGAAAATTTTGCAAATCCTATCTCTGATAAGAGTCTAGTATCCACAATACATAAATAGTTCTTAAACTCAAAAAAAAAAAAAGACAAATAACCCAATTAAAAAGTGGGCTAAGGATTTAATAGAATTTCTCCAAAGAAGAGGTACAAATGGCCAATAGGCATATGAAAAGATGCTCAATATCATTAATCATCAGGGAAATGCAAATCAAGTCCACACAGTAAGGTACCACTTCACAACTATAAGCAAGGCAAAAATAAGAAAGACAATCACAGGTGTTTGTGATGATATGGAGAAACTGGAAACTTCATAAACTGCTGGTAGGGATGTAAGATGATGCTGCAGCATTGGAAAACAGTGTGGCAGTTCCTAGAAAGGTTAAACATACAGTTATCATATGACCCAGCAATTCTATATATGTTTGTGCACATGTGTATCTCCAAGAGAAATGTCCACATAAAAATTTACACATGGATGTTTATATCAGAATTATTCATAATAGCCAGAAGGTGGAAACAATCCAAATATCCATCAATGGATGAATGACTACACAAAATATGGTATATGTTTACAATGCAGTATTATTTGGTCACAAGAAGGAATGAAGTACTGATACATGCTACAACATGGATGAACCTTAAGAACAATATGCTTAATGAAAGAATCCAGTCCAAACAGACCATATGTTATATGACTTCATCTGTAGGGAATGTCCAGAATAGGCAAATCTATAGAGACAGAAAGTAGATTAGTCATTGCTTAGAGCTAGGAAGAACAGGTAGGGGAGTGATAGGTAAATGGTACGGAGCTTCTTATGGCAGTGATATATAGGTTCGAAATTGACTATGGTGATGGCTACACGTACCTGTAAATACAATAAAAACCACTTGATTAAGTACTTTAAAGAGAAGAATAGTACTGTCAGTTGTATCTCAGTAAACTAGTTTATAAAACATCAATGGCTCCTTATTGCTTACTAAAAAAAGTCCAAACTCCTAAATTTGGCATACGACTCCTTCCCTCACTCATCACCATTTGAGCCCCCAGCCAGCATTATTGTTCACTACTTTTTCACATGCTTTTTATCAAACCAAAATGAATTATTCACAATTACCCATATGCCCCATGCAGTTTTTTATCTTTGTCTTTCCTCTCGCTATTCCTTTCCCCTGGAAATCTCTCCTTATAACTTATCTTTACTCGTCTTTACATTTTTATATCCTGCTTCTCTCACAAGACCTCGTTCAAATGCTTCCTCCTCTGCAAATCCTTCCATGTTCTTCAATCTTCATATAGTAGGACCTCAAAAAATTATTCACTTAAATGCAAGTAAGTAGTCCTCACATGTTATGGTTGCTACTGCCAGAGAATAATCCTCTCAAAGCCACAACTGCACTTTTCTCTTCCTTACCTGGTCACAGCAGCAGCTCACTGCCTCAGCTCCTTTACTAAGTCCTTGAGAGTAGTTCCAAACTACTACTCTCTCCCTCTCCCAAAACCATTCCCTTGATGAACGAAGCACTGATATTACATTATACAAGGAAGGCCGAGCATAGTTGTGTTGGTTGTGCACTGTACAACCCTAGTGGCGCCATTCAATTATTGTCTATGTGAATGGCACGATCTCCTAGGGTTGTGCAGTGCATAACCGTTCATGGCAGCCCTGATTGGAAACATCAGTAGAATTTGGGAACAATGCCAAAAACAGTACTCAGTGGAAGAACCACTATAACTGTATTGCTCTTCAGAAGTGGGTATTTTCCAAATCTCGTCAAGATAAAAAGAAACTCAGGAGAATAACATAGTCATAACACGGTCATAGTAATCACACAGTGTTTGCATGAAATTAGAAACCAGGCGTATCTAAGGGAAAAATTGTCATTGATGTGTTTCCAGCAGTAGAGAGAGAAAAGGATATACGAAGGTATGATGTATTTTTTGGTTTCTCTCATGAAAACTTTGAAGTCCATTAGGTTCTGATTTGGGGTTATCAAACAAGCCCCTGTTTAACTTAGCTTCAAGAACATTGCTACCTGGAAGGATTGACCTAGCTGATAGACACAAGTTTTATGTCTCTATATAGGTCTCTCTCCCATCATCAATACTTTGTGCCTTGTGGTTTATCAAGGAGTCTTTTGTAAGGTTTTGGAGTATAAAACCAACACCCCAAGTTGCATAATTAGGACCCATGTCACTTACACCAAGGCAGAGACCCTCTAAACCTCAGCCAGAGCAGCCATTCAATAAGCACCCCCACCCCAACTACCACCACTAAACTGCAGGCAGTAATGCAGGGCTCTTCAAAATGGGGAGCCATACTAGCTGTGAAGACAGGTGATCTGGTAGTAGAGTCTGAGTATACCGGACATTGGGCTTGTTCCTTCTTTTTGCCCCCACTACAGTTCAGCTGAGCCTCCCACTTTCATACTTGCTCTACTTAGCATATTTCATTTCACCTCTTCTCCTCCTCCAGAGATTTCCTGGGTAACCCACCCAAATTGATCATTCCTTTCCTGAACTCTATTGGTACTTAGTGGTACTATAAACATATTGCTCCATTAGTCTCCTACTATTGTTAATAATAATAACAGTAATAGTAGTAGTAATGGCTGCAATTATTCTTTATTGAGTGCTTTATTATGTGCCTGTCACTGTATTCAGCATCTTTTATATATCATTTCATATATTCTCATGACAATGCTATGAGGAAAGTAATATTCCCCCACCTTAACACTCCCTTTTTACATATGAGGAAAGTTTAAGTAACTTGCCTAAGGTCATACAAATAATGAGTAAGTGAAAGTCAGTCCCTGTACCCAGAACTGATCCCAAAGATAGTGTTTGTAGCCAATATTACCTTTTGTCTCCCTCATGATAATTTGTCTTTTAAGGAGTCTCCTTTGCCTCTACTACCCATGATGCCTAACACACTGTCAGACACATAAAAGTTTCTTAGCAAACACGTGCAAGTGTGACTCTGCTCCCTGGCCAGACCTCAGCCACTCACACAAGTAGGAAAAGAAGGGAAGAAAGGCAGTGGGTCCAAAGAAGCTCAACCTTTCAGGGAGCCACAGGAGTCTTCCTCTGACTCATTTACTAGGGATCAAGCTGCTGCCTTGACCTCAATCCCAGAAAAAATATTTAGAATGGATGACCTGGTTATCTTAAAACTCTTCCAGATAGCTCTGAAGGAACAGAGCCTAGGCCAACCAATGGGAGGAATGAATGGTATCCAGTTCTCTGTCCAGTTCCCTGCAGGAAAGAGACCAACTGTACCAGGGTCACAGCCATGTGGGCCAGCAAATGTTTGCAGAACTCTGCCACCATGAAGCCATGTTACTATGGTCAAGGATTTTGAGAGGAAGGGAGGGGATGGAAATATTTTTAAGGAAGGATAGGTTTTTTACACCTCTTTAAGCCTCAGTTTTCTCATCTTTACAAATAGGAATAAGAATGCCTACCACTTGCAATACTGACAAAGTATAAAATAAAAATATAATAGAAGATCCAATCACCCAGTGCCCACACCAGTTTGTAGTTGCTTGGGTTGGGCAAGAAAGAGGTACAGATGTGGTTCCTGTCTGCAAGAAGCTCACAGTCTCTCTGACAAGTCTTCTGATATATACCACTGCTAGACTCTGTCAATCGATGATAAAGCGGGCTGATAGATTACACTAACTCTCAGCAGGCCATTTTGTCAGATGAAAATTCTGATGGAAAAGAAGAAAACTGCTGGCAAGAAAAAAGGTTGAGAGTTATATTTTTGCTTCCAATATCCCATCCACACTTCTGTATTAGCAAATTGGGGAAGGAGACTCTATCAGCCATTATTTTGGAAATGATGCATGTGAACTCTGCTCTTTTCATTCACAACACTCACCACCATTTCTCATTTTCTAGTAGGTGTGTTTTTGTTAAACGTCAACCATCCCTGCTAGACTGTAAGCTCTTGGAGGGCAATGGCTGTATCCTGGTCCATATTGCAGATCCAGAAGCTAACACAGTGCTTGGAATACACAAGATGCTCATCAGATACTTATTGAATAAACAAATGAAACAAACTTGGTTAACTAATCAAAAGCAATTTAAAATATGCAATCCTTGTTTATGCATAGAGTTTCTCTTAGATATCCAAGAAACTGGTAATGGTGGTGTCTTTCTGGGGAGAAGAAATAGTGGAGTAGGATTCAGGGGTTGGAGGGAAGCATACATTCTATTTTATTCTTTTCAAACTGTTTGAGTCTTCAATAACCAATCAAACATAAAATGTGGCCCTGACCTATGTGCCTCAGTTGGGTGGGCATTGTCCCACAAAGTGAATGATCGCCAGTTCAATTCCTTCCTGGTCAGGGCACATGCCTGGACTGCGGGTTTGATCCCAGGTCGGGGTGTGTACGAGGGGCAATTGATCAATGTTTCTCTTTCACATCAATATTTTTCTCTCTCTCTTTCTCCCTCCCTTCCCCTCTCTCTAAAAATAAATAAAATCCTAAAAAAAAGATTTTATTGATTTATTTTTAGAGAGAGGGGAAGGGAAGGAGAGAGAAAGGGAGAGAAACATCAATGTGTGGTTGCCTCTTGCATGTTCCCTACTGAGGACCTGGCCTGCAACCCAAGCATGTGCCCTGACTGGCAATTGAACCAGTGACCCCTTGCTTCACAGGCCAGCACTCAATCCACTGAGCCACAGCAGCCAGGGCAATAAATAAAATCCTTTAAAAAAACTTTAAAAAAACATAAAATGTGAATGAAAAATTCACTAACAGTGGTTATCGCTAGGTGGTAGACTTCTAGGGGACTTTTATGTGCTATGTGTCATATACTTGTAATGTTTCAGGTTTGGATCATGAGCATGTATTGCTTTTATGATAGAAAAACATGATTACACATGCAATTTCACAAAGAATAGAAATATGTTGCTAACCACCTAGTGTATGGGAATGAAATCAACTACAACTTGGGACAGATTCAGAAACCCAGAAAACTCCATCCAAACTGTAACAGGAAAAGTGACACTCCTATTTCTCCCCACAGATAAGCTCTTTCTTCAAGCAACTGGAAATATTTATTTTAATCCCCAAGACTGCCTGAAGGCACAATTACAGCCCAGACATCAAGCCAGCTAGATAGCTAGGTATTTTTGGGGAGGGAAGGTGTCTTCCTTTTGTATGTGACAGTAATGACAGGGATGTGACAGTGGGCTTCTTAACTCCTCAAGCTTTACTAGTACCCTCTTCTAGGCAACAAAAGCTAAGGTATGAAAGTTAATCATATCTCCCTCAGCTATCTCAAACAGCCTGGAATCCATCCAGCTGTCTGGCTTTTGATGCTAAAATGCAATAATGCTGAACACACATTAGAGTCACCTCGGTAGTTCATTTAAAATAAAATACCAATCCCGAGGCCCACTCCTGACCCAGCTGCTCAGGTCTGGGGCCTGGGCAGCAGCATTTTAGAGTTTCCCCGGTGATTTCAATGTACAGCTGGGTTTGAAAACCACACTTGTACCCACTGCTGAATACCCCAGTATCCTCAGAGAAAGAACACCCAGTTCCTACTTTTAAAACTCTTCTTTAAACAGTATATTCCCCTCAAAAAAGGGAGGCCAAAGAAGTCTGTAACCAGGACAAGCTATGAGCACAAAGAGATAGGTCTCTGTGATATGAAACCAAAGGAAGCAGAAGAGAAAAAGTAGATAAGTCTAAACACAGAGACTAAGAAATAGACAGGAAATTAGAGAACAAACGCATGATGTCTGTGAGAGAGCCTGGATGTTAGCACATCAAACTCCTGGGTCCATTTTCCAAACTTAGTACCTTGACACAGATTCCCTAAAGATGGATAGCAACCAGGAATTAGCAAATTAAACCCTTAAAAACATGCTTTCTTAATCAACCATGTGGGGGGAAAAATGGAACGTCTGCTATTGTGAAGACTACAAACTAATTTTTTCCCTCCAAGCCCTCTCTCTTTTCACACCTCCACCTGCCCACTTAGCACAGCAGAATGACAATGAAACATGAAATCCACATGTGCTAGGATTTTTAAAAAGCTCTCTTCCTCCATATGTGCTTTAACCCTGGAGCTCAAGTTCTGTTCCCCACCAGGGAAGCACTGAGATGGATAAAAGGGCTAAGGACACTGCAGAGTAAAAGCTATGGAGATGGCCTTTTGTCCTCTTTTTCAGGCAGGGACTATTCTGGAAAGCAGACATCAAAAGGAAAATTCAGCCTGCAATGAGCTGAAATTGGATAAGATATGATGAGGCATAAATGAAAAGAAAAAAAAAAAGGACAGAAAAAAAAAAGGAGAGAAAACAGGTATTTCTTTACCAGACGAGCTTTTTCCTGAAAACTACTTCAAATTACAGCACTTTCCACACTTGGTTCACCCCAGGAAGCTTTGCATTGTACTGAGAAGCAAAACACTTTTGCCACACGTTATGAGGAAAAATTGAGGCAGACGCAAATGACCCAAAATTTGGTGGTTTGGGAAGGAGAAGGAAATACACTTCAAGGACAGCCATTCTAGGCTCATTCTATTTCCCTCAGTCCAGACAGACAGCCAAGAGTTTATTCACAGTGACAGGGAAGGGGCACACAAGCAAAACTACAACGAAGCAAACTGTTGGTAGTTTGAGGAATTACAAAGCCATACATTATCTTTTCTTAAAAGAATGCAATGAATGCACTTCCCTTTATTATTATGATATTGAGGACTTCAGGTGGCCCAGTAGAAGGATGCTTGGCTCTCCCAGGCCTTTGAGGTTGACTTTTGGGCTTATGATCTTTTTAATTAGCCACCTGCTGGCTCTTTTCCTCACCAACCACAGGGAGAAATAACCAGTCTGATGTGGGACTCCTGCTGTGTGTTCTACTGGAAGGCATGTAGAGAAATGAGCTATGCCGTCCTTCCAGTCAGTCACATACCTTCCACAAGAACCCAACTCTGGGTCACAGGCTTACACCTGCAAAAGGACTGCTTTCCCTTTCTTTCCACGGCTTACAAATTGGTCTCTCTCCTAAATGCCTTTAAACTTTACTTAAGGGACCCATTATGCTGTGTCCTCTAATTCAGTCCTCTGGCAGATTCTATTATGAGCAAAAGGAACCCACAGCAGTCAAGACAAGACATGCAAATAACATTAAACAATAGGTATTTAAGGTACCATGTAATTTTTAATAGCTGAGGAGCAGCTCAAAACCAAATGACCTAAAGCCTTGTCCTAGAGCTGTAGGAAATACATAAAACTAGTAACAGTAACAACAGTATCACTTATCAAACCACATGCTTACCAATTAACTGATCTATGGGTTAAAAAAATCATATCAGTAGAGTGATTTCAGCAAATTGCATAATCAAGAAATATCCACTGAGCAGTCAGTCTTGTTCTAAACTCTCTACAGATGTGGAATCCTAGAATAATAAAAACCCATCTGTTATGTCTCAATTCTGTAAGCAGTGACCTGGGTAAGCTATACTCCCTTAGCTCTCCTCCAGGCCCAGCATTAATGAACCAAACCGAAATTACAGAATGTACTTTCTGTAATACTTCACCTTTCTGTTTCCCCAATCCATCATTGGCAGTGACCTGGGTCAAGTGATCTTAATATACACAGAAGAATAAGCTGTTTCAATGCACGCAGGCTTTATAAATGGAATGTATACCTCTGGAAGAAACTACAATGTCCTGGGAGTCAGAATCCTAGATTTTAATCCCAGAACATCTGCTAACTAAATTATAGACTTGAAAAAACCTTCCCTCACCCTGGCTGGTGTAGCTCAGTGGATTGAGCACGGGCCTGCAAACCAAAGGGTTGCTGGTTCAATTCCCAGTCCAGGGCACACGCCTGGATTGTGGGCCAGGTCCCCAACAGGGGGCACGTGAGAGGCAACCACACATTGATGTTTCTGTCCCTCCCTCCTTCCTTTCCCCTCTCTCTAAAAATAAATAAACTCTAAAAAAAAAAAGACTTTCCTCTCTAAATCTTGGAACCCAGATCTGTAAAAGAGGGAAAGAGGGTTGGACCAGATTGTTACTTCTCAGCATGGTTTAGCAACCAAGAAGTATGTTCACCAGGTGAAAGGTGAGATTTATTATGCTTTCTTGAATCATGGAGCAAAATTAAATTACAGGGTGACTTCTGGTCAATATGGCAGTGCAGATAAACTTGGCACTCACCTCCTCACACAACGCATCAAAATTACAACTAAACTACACAACGACCATTATACAGAACTGCCTGCCCTACTCAGGGTTCTAGTGCCAGGAAGAGAAGACCCCATAACTCTGGCTGTAAAAAACCAGTAGTGGTTGAGGCTGAAGCAAATGAAGGTGTCTAGGGTCCCAGGCAGTTCCTCTTGAAGGGCTATGCACAGACTTGCTTAAAATCACTCACTCTCAGCTCCAGTGCAGAGGCAACAGCTTGAAAGGCACCAGAGGCATACAGGGAGGAACTGGATTGTCCATCATCATCAGGGTGAGAGCTGAGGAGAGAGCTTTCTCCCAGACAGAAGTCCTGGCAGTGGCTATTGTTCCTTTCTGAGTCCTCCCCACACAGAGCCGGCAGGCAAATGCCATCCCTGAGACTCCATCAACCTGGCTCATACTGTTTGCCCCACCCTGGTGGTTCCATGAGGCCCTTCCCCACCCAACTTTTGGGCCCACCCAAGCTGTTTCCAGTGGCTTTTCCACATGAATGGCCTGTCCTTGCTCATGCTTCAGATTTTCCTAATATCTCTTAAACAAGCAGCATCTGGCCTCAGTGTGCTCCATACCTCTGGCTAAGTGGCCCCAGGCCTGGCACTAGCAGCAGCTGGCCTTGTTTTGCAGCGTGGCCTCTCCTGGTCACCTCCAAGCCCAGCACAAGTAGCAGCCAACTGCAGCTCCCTTTGTAGCTCATGCTGGGTGGCCCCAGGCAGAACACAGGTAGTGGATGACCTTGGCCTGCACCTCCTGGGGGGGCCCCAGAGCCAGCACACCCAGTGGACAGCTTCAGACCATGTTGAAGCACCAGCACCCAGCCACTTCCACAAGTGACACACTCAAAGAGCAGACTCAGTAGGCACTGCAGCCCTGCTTAAAGTAAGTCCTACTCTGTGGAGTGGGCCCCTGCAGAGCTGATCCTTCACAGTGGTCGGAGGTTGGTGGTCAGTGGTCTAGTCAGTGGTCTCAGCCAGTCCCTGCAGCTGACTGGCCTGAGGGTAAATCCCTCCCATTGACTGTCAACAGCAATCAAGGCTCAACTACAACAGGAGGGTGTACAGAGCACACACATGGGGTGCACCTTGAGTACCCAGGTTGGGTGAATGCGGAGGCTGTGCCACTAGACTGCACAGGATACCTGCTACATTAGGCCACACTGCCAGCCTGGGAGAAATAGCAGCTCTACCTAATACATAGAAACAGACACAGGGAGGCTGCCAAATGAGGACACAAAGAAACAAGGCCCAAATGAAAGAACAGAACAAAACTTCAGAAAAAGAGCTAAATGAAATGAAGATAAGCAATCTCTGAGATGCAGAGTTCAAAACACTGGTTATAATGACACTCAAGGAACTTAGTGAGAACTTCAACAGCATGAAAAATGACCAGTCAAAATAAAGGATACACTAACTGAAATGAAGAACAATTTACAGGGAATCAACAGTAGAATAGATGAAGCCAAGCATCACATCAGTGATTTGCAATATAAGGAAGCAAAAACAACCAATCAGAACAGCAAGAAGAAAAAAGAATCCAAAAAAAAAATGAGGATAGTGTAATGAGCCTCTGGGACAAGTCCAAGTGTACAAACGGTCACATCATGGGGGTGCCAGAGGATGAGAAAAAGAAGTTGAAAACCTATTCGAAAAAAAATAATGAAAGAAAACTTCCCTAACCTGGTGAAGAAAATAGACATATAAGTCTAGGAAGCACAGAGAGCCCCAAACAAGATGAACTCAAAGAGGTCTACACCAAGACACACCATAATTACAATGCCAAAGGTTAAAGACAAAGAGAGAATCTTAAAAGCAGCAAGAGAAAAGCAATTACCTACAAGGGAGCTCTGATAAGACTCTCAACTGATTTAATCCAAAGAAATTTTGCAGGCTAGATGCGATTGGCAATAAATATTCAAAGTGATGAAAAGCAAGGACCTGCAAGGACCTACAACCAAGATTGCTCTACTCAGCAAAGCTATCATTTAGAATCAAAAGAGAGATAAAGAGATTCTCTGACAAGAAGAAGCTAAAGGAGTTCATCACCAGCAAACCAGCATTATATGTAATGTTAAATGGTCTTCTTGCAGAAGAAGAAAAAGAGACCTGATCAGTGTGGCTCAGTTGATCAGGCATCAACCTGCAAAGCAAAAGGTTGCCAGTTCCAACCCTGGTCAGGGCGCATGCAAGTGGCAACCAATTGATGTTTCTCCTACACATTGATGTTTCTGTCCCTGTTTCTCCCTCCCTTCCCCTCTCTCTAAGAATAAAAAAAAATCATTTTTAAAACATAAGATAACAAATATGAACAATAAAATGGCAAAAAAGTATCTCTATCCACAATAGAATCTAAAAATAAAAATAAATGAATAAACAGAACAGAAACAGACATAGATACAGAGAACATTTTGACCATTGCCAGAAGGGAGAAGGTTTGGGGTATGGGTGAAAAGTGAAGGGATTAAGAAATGCAAATTGGTTGTTACAGAATAGTCATGGAGGTGTAAAGTATAGGAATATAGTCGATAATATTCTAATGACTATGTATGGTGTCAGATGGGTGTGAGATTTATCAGGATGATCACTAAGTTATGTAATGTCTAATCACTGGGTGTACATCTGAAACTAATATAATAATCTATGTCAGCTGTAATTGAAAAGTAAAGTGATTTAAAAATGGGAAATATTAAGTTACAGATACAGTGGTTGGGAATTCTCTATAACCTAATTCTCTTCATTTTGATGCAGCCCTCAGTCTATTTAGCATGTGAACACCATCCACCATGTATATAGCAGCTACAAAGAGGTTTAGAATCCCTAGACTAGATCATTCATTCACTTGCTATATAGTTATTAAGAACCTACTTACTACCTGCCAGACACTATGTGAAGTTCTGGGGATACCACAGTGAGTAACACAGACATGGTCTTTGCTTTTGCAGTATTCAGTTTGGCAAGATGAAAGAGAAATGACATAAAATGTGTAAATCACACTATAATAAAAACTGTCATCTGAGTGTTGAGACTCTGTAAGAGAGCCACCAATTGATCAGCAGGAAGGGGAGGATGTTCCAGGCAGAGAAGAGCATGGGTAAAGGCTTCATCGGCCCAGAGGTTATAAAGACATGTTCAGGGAACTCAAAGTAGCTCCTTTTGCCTGGATAATATAGAGGGCCAGGGGAAACATGATAAGAAATGATTCTGAAGAGCTGAGCAGAAGTGAGATCACTAAGCAAGGCCTAGGAAACCATGTGAAGGAGTTTGAATTACTCCCTCTAACAATAAATCCCTACAATTCTGCTCAGAGGGTAAAGCTGAAATGTGTTCCTGGGATCATGGGTCTAAAACTTTTTTCCCCATAAATGTACTGTTAGGAATCCTGTTAGGGGCTGGGGGACTGTACTTACATTACACTTCAGATTAAATAGGCTATTGCCAGCTTGTCTGAGAACCTGATCTCCAAGAATATTGTGTCCATGGAAAAATGCAATCTGAATTCTAAACAGATTTCCAAACAGACTTTTGGAACAAAACCCCATCAACGTTGTTAGGGAATGCCTGACAAGCAATGAAACACAGGATCTTGCTTTATTCCAGAGAGCCAATGTTTGAAAAATAGACTGAACACTATAACCACTGTCTTAAAATAAACACAATATCCTCATTTTGATTAGCAGGGTTATATTTAGGCACAACCATTGAGTGGCATCATGTAGTGCCTATGTATATATTTCGATTACCACAAAATCCCAAATAGGTTGGAGATGACTGGCTATTTGCACTCTAAATAAAGACAATGCAGAAATGGAGAAGAGGGTGGTCTCTTTAGAAGGAAACACAGATGCAAAACAAGTGTGTTAATGGCACAATCTTTCTGTGGCCCTATGCAAACAGCTTTCAATTACCGAAGCAGTAATTGAACACATATTTAAATGCTAAGACCCATTTCATTTTGCATGGTGGCATCTCCACTTTTCTTTCAACAGAGAACCCCAATCTATTTGCACTCAGAAAAACATCCTCTGACACCTGGAATGCCACATTTTTCCCACCCATTCACTTGGTCTACTAATACAGAGAGAAATGGAAGTATTCGCGATTTCCCAAAACTACCTTCTAAATCCCCCCAGGTCATTTTACAGAGTAGTTATTCTTGAAGTTGGGTATGCATAAATATCACCTGGAGGTGGGTGGGTTAAAATTCATATTCCCAAGTCAATTCCCTCCCCCAAATCTGGACTCAATAGGTCTGAGCTAGAGCCCAGGAGTCAGCATTTTTAACAAGCAACCAAGGTACTCTGATGTAAGCAGCATAAGAATCAAACTCTGAGAAACCCCACTGTAGATATTTTAGCTAGCTGAGTGGCTTTGATATGCCATGACACTGACAAAGGGTAAAATAAATGGGAGGAAAAAACAGCATCCCAGTCAACTTGCCCCCAAGTATGTTTTAGTTTTTAAAAATTCCATATTTTTACTTTAATCGTGCAGATGGCATTGCCTTTGCAGCAATCTCCTACTGACACCAGAAAAGGAACTCAACAGGGATGATTTAGAAGGAAGATATAACCGTGGGAGAAGAAACAATGTTAACTTGCTTGGCCCTGTCCCAACTTTTTCAGCCTCCTTACTGCTCCTGCTACTTGGTTTCCATTACTGGAAGTCAGTGCTGCTGTGGCAAGGAAGCGAGGCCAAGTTGGGACAGTCTATTATTCACATTAATGCTTTCCTCTATTACATAAATAATCAAGAGTTTACTGGAAAGAGGAATAAATGAAAGGCAAATATTCTACGGAGAGGTTCAACAGGATAAAGGCAGCCCCCTGTTGGTTGACAGCTGTGAGGTGATAAATGAACAGTCAGGATCCCTGCCTGCTTTCATTCTCACTGTTTGCCAGGGACACAGATTTAAAGTCCATAATGTCTGCACTGAGCTTGAGAGAAATAATCAGTTATCTGTGTTTTACCACTGTTCCTAATACTAGAACAGTATTCAGCACCTAATGTTAATCCTATATGTTAACCAACTGTCACCAATTCAGCCCAAAACTGTAAAACTGTAAAAATAGGGGCTAGATATCATCTGACAATTATTTTATTTTATTCTGATAAGAGTATTTAATTTGAGATCTACCCTCTTAACAAAAATTTCAGTCTATAATACAATATTGTTAGCAATAGGAACAATATTGTACAACAGATCTCTAGAATTTGTTCATCTTGTATAATTGAAACTTTATGCCCATTGATTGGTAATTTACCAGCCCCTGGTAACCCCTCCCTCCCAGCCCCTAGTAATTGACATTCTACTCTCTGATTCTATGAGTTTCACTACGCAAATAACTCATATCAGTAGAATCATGCAGCATTTATCCTCTGTGACTGGCTTATTTCACTTAGCATAATATCCTCAAGGTTCATCTATGTCAAAGCATATGACAAGATTTCCTCCTTTTTAAGGCCGAATAATATTCCATTGTATGTATTCAATATTTAAGTTTTGTTTATTCATCTATTAATGGTCATTTAGGTTGTTTCTACATCTTGGCTACTGTGAATAATGCTGCAATGAACATTGGGGTGCAGATACCTCTTTAAGATTCTGATTTCAATATTTTTGGATACATACCAAGGACTGGGATTGCTATGTCATATGCTGGTTCTATTTTTAATTTCTGAGGACTCTCCATAATGCTTTCCAGTGGCTACAACATTTTGCATTCCCAATGACAGTGTACCAAGGTTCCAAATTCTCTAAACCTCACCAACATTTATCTTTTTTTTCCTATTATCAAAAAACAAAAGGTAACAAGTGTTGGTGTGACCATCTTTATTATATTAAAACAAGTCCTACTCATGTGGCTTAAGAAAAGGGAGGCTTTTTTTTTTTTTTTTTTTTTTTTTTTTTTTAAGAAAAGTACCCTATGAGAATCTTAGTGCAGGATAAAGCTGGGCCTCAGGAGAACTGGAAGGTGGTTCTGGGTGCAAGGTGGGTATGGGGAATAGCTTATCTGTCTCTCAGGGTACCTCTGTTCCTCATTCCTAGCTTCCTCTGTTGACTCATGGTTTCTCTCTCCTCATAACACCAGTTTGAACATGGCATCACATAACTGCTCCTCTCCCCATCATCTTTTGGCTCTTTCCCCTGCTGTGGATGGTTTTATTTAGTCTCTCAGTTTCCTAATTCTAATTTTGTAAGAGAGGAATACAAATGGTATAGTTCAACTTGTGAAGCCCATGTTGCTAGCCAGGTGATAGATGGGCTGTTTTGAGGACAGGTGGCCACTTTTCATCAACGCAAGCCAGGGAGACAGCGTGCCTGGCACAGTTCATGACTGCTGCAACTCAGCACAGCTTGTATGGAGTGGTGCCTTCGAAGGAGATGTGAACCAAAAGGCGCAGTAAAATATATATGTATAAGCCTGATGCTTAGTATGTAACTTGAAAGACAATGACATGTCCACTGATAAGCTTCAAACACACATGTTCTTACTTTCTTAATTAAGAGTAAAGATAGCATATGACCCCAACCCAAACCTCTTAGCCCTACTGCCAACTCCCTGAGGTAAAGACAAAAAGAGAAGAGAGCAGGAGATAGACAAATCCCGATAAACTGACAGCATTGGCCTTAAAGCCATCCCTCAGCAGGCAGTCTATCCGTTTGCTTTACACACTATGCTCACCTCATCTTCTAAGTTTGTCCAAGTGCCATGTGAGGCCAGGGTTCGATGTTAACTAGAAGAAGGGAAGCAGCATCACAAACCTACAGATGGCTATTGAGAGCTTATCGTTCTTGGGTTATTTTATTCCCTGGAGTGATACATGCAGGAGAGTAAAGCATGCTATTTTGACAGCCACCTAATAACTACTGTCAGACACTTGTACCGCTCTTCAATTTAACTTTCCCCTAGATAACCTTTTCCCTTATCAACTCCCTGTTTCAACAACAGTAAGTGCCACACCTGATATAGTCAATAAGAGGTTTGCTACTGACAACTGCCTGGACAGAGGAGGAAACAAAGAAACACTAAGAACCATTGAGAACCCATCTGAAAGGTTGCACTGCCTTGAAAACAGTGTTTCTCAAAATCAGAGCAGGACCTACTGCAATTGAAGAAAGAAATCCCAAACAGGTTTCAAAAACCAGAGCTGCTGCAAAGCCCTAAAGAAATGTAAAAGAATGCGACCTGTATTCTTATCTCGCAATTATCCCTGAATAGCTTGGTTTAAGAGTTTTCTTGTAACTCTTAACAACATTGATTTTTATCTTATCATTCCAAGTAAGTAAGTTATGGCAACTCTGCAGTGGGGAGAGGGCAGAAAGGTGCTCTTTTGGTACCCAACAGGAATTAACGATCTTTTTGTCCCAGGTGCCACCTACCACGCCTTCTTCAAAATAGCCCTTCAAAACCCCTTTCACTTTGTGCACACAAGGGATATCATGTAGCTATTAAAAGGAATTTGCACTGGCATCCAAATATATTGCCAAGTGAAAAAAGTTTCTGATTATAAGTAATCATCCCATTTTTGTAAAACATATGTGTAAGGAAAGAGATGTGAAAGAATAAATGCCAGGTGTTAATAATGATTATCTCTGGTGAATGGGATTATGAAAGATTTTCACTTTTTATTTTTGTCATTTATGACTTGCTTCAACATTTTTTTTGTAGTCAAGAAAAGGGTATTTTTAAACCCCTCCAGTTCATCAATAGGTGGTATCCCCACAGCTTTGGTTTTCTCTTACAATTCGCATAGGTTTTAGAAAGGCAGGAGGGAAGAAAGTGACAAAGAAGCATGTCTGGGATTAGAAGAAAGTTGTTCACTGTTTATGATAGATGGCACTCAGTAAGTAAATGGCATGAATGGGACAGAAGGCGCTGTGGCACAGAGGTCAAACACAGGGGCTCTGGAGTCTGGGTTCAAGTCTCAGCCTGCTACTACCTTGTTTTAAGTTTCTTCCTGTGTTTACTAACATGTATGAAACACTGGAAACATGTCAGCATATAATGAGTTCAACAAAGAATACCTAGTGTTACTTTCAACGGGGAAGCTTAAAGTGCTGTAATTAGAAACCATTTTCTTTTACTTTCAGTTATGTCTCCAATTTACTTTCAGCATACAGTGTGATACATGTATATGTGTTAGTTTTTTTCTACCCTGTAGTGGGGTTAGTTAACATTCAGTGGTGCGCTGGAAGCCCAATAGCACTGGCTAGTAAGAGTTGACTGCGCACATTGCTTCCCAACTCTTTTTTACTTTAATGTGGGCAGATGGGTAACTTGAAAACCACTATGGAAAATGTCAAATGCTATAAATCAGTGCTTTAGTCATTTACCAGCATGTCACTGTTAATTGCTGAAGGACCCTAATTAAGAATACACACTCCAGGGGTGATTAGTTAGCAACTATAATCTCTAATCAAAGCCCACAATAAAAAATTCAACAAAAAAACCCTGTTTTTTACAAAATGGGCAAAGAACATAAACAGATATTTCTCCAAAAAACATACACAAATGGCCAATGGACACATAAAAACGTGCTCAACATCATTAGTCATCAGGGAAACACAAAAGAAAACCACAATGAGATACCATTTCATACCTACTAGGATAGCTATAATTTTTTTACTACTGTCCAGTTACAGTTGTCCCCATTTTTCCCCCATTACTCTCCCCAACCCCACCCACCTCCCACCTCCCACATTCAATGCCCCCCATTGTCTTTGTCCATGTGTCCTTTATACATGTTCCTTGATGACCCTTCCCCCTTTCCCCCCCATTACCCTCTCCCCCCTTCCCTCTGGTCACTGTCAGTATGTTCTTTATTTCCATGTCTCTGGTTCTGTTTTGCTCGCTTCTTTGTTTTGTTGATTAGGTTCCACTTATAGGTGAGATCATAAGGTATTTCTCTTTCACCTCCTGGCTTATTTCACCTAGTATAGTGCTCTCCAGTTCCATCCATGCTGTCAGGAAGGGTAGGAGCTCCTTCTTTCTTTCTGCTGTGTAGTATTCCATTGTGTAAATGTACCACAGTTTTTAAAACCACTCATTTACTGACGGGCACTTAGGTTGCTTCCAGCACTTGGCTATTGTAAATTGTGCTGCTATGAACATTGGGGTGCATAGGTTCTTTTGTATTGGTGTCTCAGGGTTCTTAGGATATAACCCCAGCAGTAGAATTGGAACACTATAATTTTTAAAGTGGAAAATAAGTGCCTGAGAAGATGGGGAGAAATTGGTATTCTTATATATTGCTGGTAGGAATATAAAATGGCTTACCTTTTGTGGAACAGTTCTGCAGTTCCTCAAAACTCTAAACACAGATTTAACGTATGACCCAGCCATCCCACTGCTAGTTGTATACCCAAAAGAACTGATACAAAGGACTCAAACAGATGCTTGTAAGCCAATGTTCATTGCAGCACTATTCACAATGGCCATTGGGAAACAACCCAAATGTCCGTGAATAGATGAATGGATAAAGTACCTACAGATGCTACAACATGGGTGAACCTTAAAAACATTAAGCTAAGTGAAAGATGCCAGACATAAAACGACAAATATTGCATGATTCTACTTATATGAGGTACCTAGATAGGCACATTCATAGAGATAGAAAGTAGAACAGTGGTTTCCAGGGGCTAGGAGAGGGGGGAATATGAAGTTACTTAATGTTTAATGGGTACAGAATTTCTGTTTTAGGTGATGAAAAAGTTTTGGAAATAATGTAGATAGTGGTGATGGTTGCCAAACATTGTGAATATAATTAGTGCCACTGAACTGTACACTTAAAAATAGTGAAAATGACAAATTTTATGTTATATTTTATGTTTAAAAAATTAATTATATAATATAGCAAAACTAATGAATTGTATACTTTAAATAGGTGAACACTATGGTATGAATTATACCTCAAAAAATCTGTCTTTTTTAATGTTTATTGATATTTTAGGCAGAGAGGAAGGGGGAGAGAGACAGAGAGAGAAACACCAGTGTAAGAAACACCAGCTCCCCCCATACACGACCTGACCAGGGACCGAACCTACAACCCAGGCATGTGCCCTTATTGGGAATCAAACCTGCAACCTTCTGGTGTACATGACAATGCTCCAACCAACTAAGCCACATCAGCCAGGGCTGGGTTTCTTTTTAAAAGCCTACAAGCATGTTGTGGGGGAGTGTTTTTTGGGGGGTGACAGAACATTCTCTATCTTGATTTTGGTGTATATACTTGTCAAAACTCACAGAACAGTATCCTTAAAAAGGTGAACTTTACTGTATTAAAATATACCTTATTATTTAAAATGGAAAAAAAGCCATGCTCAAATGGTTTGTTCATTTTAATTAGAACAATGGATACTACAGATGGTATTTCTTGGGGAACCCCTGGGTGTTCCACACCAAGGCAGGGATAAGTTAGGAATATTAGTCAGGCACTCCAACACTTGCATGAATAAGACTCTGGTTGGCCCAATGTCCTTCACCCCTTGGAATGCACCTTAGGCTCAGGAGTCCCAAAAATCTTATGTTCGGAAACTTTATGAAGGACTAAGGTGTGTCCTCTGATTAGAAGGTAAGCTGCATCCGACCACAAAAATATTGTCACATCTGTCTCCAGTAAACTTTCACATAAGACAGTGGGTGGAAAAAAGAAGACATCAATTGTATCTGGGCACACAGATTAGTCTGTATGAGTGTGTAGTGTCTGGTTATTAATGTACATGTGGCAGAATTTGATCTGCATTACTTTCACTGTAATACATGAAGTGTGGGGAGGAAACCTACAGCCTTCATCTACCTCAAACTATTGGAGATCAGTGATACCCACCAAAATAAAATCTAATAACTGTAGACAAGCAAATTGGCCTACTAGATCAATTTGTGACAAATATTTCTTGGACTTCTGTACAAACAGGAATGCATCCAATCTGAGAATTCACTTTAAGTAAAACCAAAATCAAGGAAACAAAAAAGATCTACTTTCCTACTCTGGCTGTATAGCTAGCGGGGATGAGGAAGCGGGAGTTTCTCATGCGTGATACTTATTTACAAGTACAGTAGTCCCCCTCTCTCTGTGGGGCATAAGTTCCAAGACCCCCAGTGAATGCCTGAAACCTCAGATAATACTGAACCTTATATATACTGTTTTTTCCTCTACAAACATACCTATGATAAAGTTTAATTTATAAATTCGGCACAGGAAGAGGTTAACAAAAATAACTAATAATAAAACAGAACAATATAACAATATACTTTAATAAATGTGGGCTCTTTCTCTCAAAATACCTTTTTGTGCTGTACTCACCCTTCTTCATGAGATGATGTGAGATGATACAATGCTTATGTGATGAGATGAAGTGAGGTGAATGATGTAGGCATTGGGACACAGCAGTAGGCTACAACGGTGCTTGAATACAAGCACTGCGATACAGCAATAGTCAATCTAATAACCCAGACAGATAGCTACTAAGTGACTAAGGGCAGAGAGTGTACATAGTGTGAAGATGCTGGACAAATGGATGATTCAAGTGCCAGGCAGGATGGAAGAGAACAGTAGAAGATTTCATCACGCTGCTCAGAACAGCACATAATTCAAAATTCATGAATTGTTTTCAGGAATTTTCCATTTAATATATTCACACAGCAGTTGAACGTGGGTAACTGAAACCATGGAAAGTGAAGCCATGGATAAGCGGTGATTACTATAATACTATTAAATGGATTTGTTTCATGGAAAGATTTTCCATTTAACCTGTTGCTAGGTGTTTTATACAAAGAGTCAGAGTCCAACTTCACAACATGGATCCAGAAACAAAAGATGACATTTCTTTAAATCAAGCTGAGAGTTAGGACCCAAATATCAGTGTCAGGTGTGTCCCCTGGTCTCAGAGGCCATGTGGTTAGTTGCCTGTGAGCCTCAGTACTTGAGCCCAAGCAGTAGGTAACCTCAGAGTGTGGGTGAGCATATAGTGGGGAAGGAGGTCCACAGAAATAAGAGAAGGCAAAGGCCAGCAGAAGGAAGTACGCAAAGAGTTATTCAGTTCTTTTTTCTAAATCACATTACTCTGTATTCTGTCATCATCATGAAAAGTGATTATACACAACTCCTTAACATTCTGTATGGAGACGCTGCTGGGAACCCAAATACTAACTGAACTAACAGAACTTGCTTCAGAACTTCAACTGAACTTGCTGCTACAGCTCTGGGATCTGTGGGGAACTAGATCAAGGGAGAACATAACACTGGTGCTATTTTCCTGAGTACTTTATAAAAGGAACATACCCAGTTGTTTCACTAAAAATGAGGTTGTAGCCTGCAAAATAGGTCAAGTACTTGAAACCAAGCCAATACATTAAAATTAAGATTCAACGACCAAGAAATTTGAAGACTACAATTCATATTACCAAAGGATCTTGTTAAGAGGCTCTACACAGAATTCCTTGGAATAGAGAGGCAAGCAGCCCCCCTCAGAACTTAAAGTTGAATTTAACATATGGACTTACATCACAAACAATTTTTCAAGTGTATATTTCTTCTCATTCTTACAAAAAACAGACAGCAACAGAGATGAGAAAAATTTGAAGGAGAGTACATTGTTGGCTCTTACAGGGAAGTCCTTTTAACATTTAATTTTGATATCCATAAATAATCTCTTTGAGATGGTCAGTGATCCAGCATGTTCTTGTTTGCTAAGGTCCCCTGTTAGGGCAGTAGCCATGGAAACCCCTCAGCCTTCCTCAGGGATTTCAATATTACCACTATACACCTCTCACTCTCTGAGCCAACCCTGGTCCCTCAGTCCACATACAGCACGTATCACTCTCAGAAATTCTGGTCCAGGCAATACAGAAGGTCATAATCCAGACCCACTGAACCCCCAGAACACAACTCTGCCAAATGAAAACTAGTTTTCTATGGAAAGTGATATGAGGACTGACTTCCAATGTTGTTTCCTAATATTAAGAAGAGATCAACTGGAAAGCTTCCCTTAAAGCCAAGCCAACAAAGCATCTTAATCGAGGTGAAGAGACCATGACCCCCAAGTATGGAACACCAGGTTTTCCTGACTCAAAACTAGTGTCTTCCACCACCCACCCACTCCAATGCAGAAAGTAGAGGTGCCATTTTCCCAGGAACTTACTCTTGAAAAAGCCAGGAACAGGCACTTTCATCAATCCCCACCCCCTTTCAGACACAGCAGAAACCTCTAAGACAGGTGGCAATTACCCTAGGTTTCATTACCAAAGGCTGCTTTAGAGATTTCCTCACTCACCTGGTATCTAGGAACCCTTTCAATCAGGAAAATCTTTCTTATTAAATCTGTCACACCAAATGTCTCTTACTCTGAGTATATGAATGTAAAAGCAAGCATGAGGAATGAGGAGAAAGGACACTGGATCAAGGGCTTAACCTTGAAGTTATTACAAACATAAATGGACTGCTTTAATAACAACTACCTTTTATTGAGTCGTTACTATGTCCAAGAACTGCACTGTATAGGCACCCTAATCCTCACAACAACGATGCAAGGTAAGCATTATTACTCCCATTTTACAAACAGGTCAAATGAAGTTTAAAAAAAAAATCACCCAAGCTCAAAGAGCTAACAACTGGCAGAACCAAAATTGTAATTCACTAGTGTCTGATTCTAGTATCTAGCAGAATTACTGGCAGACAGTACAAGCTCAGTAAATACAAGGGGGGATGCCCCCAAAACAGAATTTATTTATAAAAAATTGTGTATTTATTCTTACACATTTAATTTCAGTTGCCTTCCAAGTATTCTCCATTTGATGCAATACACCTGTTGAGACTTTTTTCCACTGCTCAAAACAGTGTTTGAACTCATCGATTTCGATGCCTTTTAGTGCTTCTGCTGTGTTTTGTTTCACCTCTTCCACATCAGCCAAATGTTTCCCTTTGAGGAAATTTTTTATCCGGGGAAAACAAAAAAAAGTCAGTCAGGGTGAGATCAAGTGAACAGGGAGGATGGGGCATGGGGATCATGCCATTTTTGGTCAAAAACTGCTGAACACTCAGTGCGGTGTGGGCAGGTATACTTGTAAATCACCTATCATGCAATGAGCAATGCATTGAAATAGTCTTCAAAAAAAATTCACTGAAGCTAAACGCAGCCTCTCCCAACAACACCAGCTGGTACACTGATACAGATGGGTTCCTAAAACATTCCCCTAGTGGGCAAAGCCTGTACTACAAGGGGCCTGGCCTCCAGAAAATAATTTCAGTTTTTTGAGGTCCCCCTCATACACATTGCAAAAATTCACGCTCTTACCCCTTAATATCTACCACATCCAAAAGATCATTGATTTTTTTGCAAAAATGTTAAGTGTATAGCTCAAGTTTTTTTTTAAATTATCTGCTTCCCCCAATGGTAACTGAAGACAAGAACTTGTCTCTTTCCTTTAATTGGGCAACAATGAGGAAGCTGCTTCATTATGCCAAGAGAAAGAAGGGTTACTCACAGTTATTCTGACTGTCTCTCAAGAGCAGGAGGTAAGGCGGTAAGGCGAGGCCCACACTGGGCCACCTTTCCTCTCAACAATTGGGCTTTGTCGATTCAGTGAATTGGAAGGGACATTCCATTCTCAATTGCAAGGCCTGCTGACATATGGAAATTTAACTGTCTGTCTCCCAAGGCCCCACCCGAGTCTATGGTTTCTGAAGACCTCTAGGTATGACTTAACTAGAATGTGTTTTCCCAAAAGGGAGGTTGTTTGTAAGCTCGGTTGTCTCTCTGAGCCAAGTTGGGCCTAGCGGTTGGAAGTCTAGGTAGGCTAGAAAATGGGAGTGGCTGGGTTAGCTGAGCACATTGAAGACAGTGAAAAGAGGGAGAGTGCTTTTGATAGTGTTTTCATTTTTCCTCAAAATGAGTCCAGAGGCAGATCTCTAGAACAATAAGTTAATTATTAAGCCCATGTGCTAAGGTCACAACAGAGTTACAGAAATATAAGCAATATAATAAGGGACAGAGTGGGAGAAGTAAGGAGCAGTTAGAAGGAAGAAACAAATGTTTAACTTTTTTGAAAATTTTTCACCAAGTTTATTTTGATTTGTATTTAAAGTATAAGTGAACTTGGAATACTAAGGTTGAACAGTATATACAAAAATGAATAATCTTCCTGTACATAGCTATTAACATCTAAAATCACTTCATATATAAATCTAAATTATATGAATATTTGTTTCTGAATATTTCTGTGATTTACTCTGATCGTTTAAATCATAATTGTATTATTAGTAGTTACTCATAATTCGCAACTGGCCCTTAAAGGAAACAGGCAATTGAGAACAGCATGAATGGGTGGGTTCCCAGGTTGCTTCTGAAAGATCAGTGAGCCATCCGAGACACTCTTTCAAGGCATGAGGGCCACAGTGGGCAGTTCTGTCTGTGGCTAAACAACACTGCCTTTCCTCATACGGGCAGCCATTCTTCCCACCTCCCAACTTAGCACTCAACGCTGCTGTGTATCTGAGCCACAGCAAGGCATACAATAACTGGAAGCCAATGTAAAAATAAATAATTTGTGATTTAGATTTGTGTTTAGATGTGGCTGCATTCTGACGGAGTCGGTGAATTACTACTGCCCAGCCCTGTCTAATAAAGAAGGAGCCAACAACTCACATCCACTCCCAGCAGCTTGCGCACCCCTGGCAGAGGTGACCTTACAACACCACTCTTATCCATTACTCCTCTTCCAGTGCATTTTTAATGGCTCCCTATTACCGAACGTATAAAGTGCAAACGTCTCCTCTTCCTATTCCAGCTTGTCACACTCTGCCTGCACCCTACCGATCTAACATAATCTCCCTCTTTGCCCAATGCACACCTTTCAATAGAGGCAGTTTTCATTTTGAAATAAACTCACTGCTTCCTCTTTCTCCATGATTCTACCAGGATCTGATGGCCTCTCCAAAATTCCAGGCAGCCACAATGTCAGTGATACTGTAGATTACTATACATACTGAGCTTCTCTTAGCCATAAAAAGGGACTGTGCTTTAAATATTCTATATGATCCTGCACTGCCTGCTATGATAGCCACTACTACTTGAGGTTATTTCAATTAAAAGTATTTAATTAAAAAAATCATTTCCTAAGTCACAGCAACCACCTATCAAGTACACAGTAGCCACAGCTGGCTAGTGGCTACTATATTGAGAGTGCAGATATAAAACACTTCCATCATCACAGAAACTTAGGTAGTGCTATACTATTACATGTAAGAGAGGAGTAGCCTAAATTGTTTATCATTACCTGGAAAAGTTGGGGATCCAGATTTCACAAAAAGGGGTGCACGGAATTTAGGGATACAGCCCATCTTAAGTAACCATCAAAGCATTGTTATCTGTGATCCTAACCAGTTCTGTAAATATAACAGGTAACTGCAACATCACATTTGTTTTAAAGTCACATGCAGCAAACCTCAGGAACCTTTCAACAGAGCACTAACTGTATACCAAGCTTTCTTCTAAGTTCTGGCAGCCAATGCAGATTAAAGTGACCCAGAGTGCTTGCCCTGGGGAGAAAGCCCCCCCACAGTAAATTATTAAAAAGGCAGAAAGATAAAGACCAGAAGAGAAGTACTATGGGCAGAGGTCAGATGAGTGTGAAGAACATGGGAGGACCGCATGAACAGGGAGATGAATTCAGATCTGAACCAGGCCCTAGAGGATGAGAAAATTTTGACACAAGAAAGTCAAAGGATGGAAGAGTGGAAACTGCATGAGCAAAAGGGAGAGGGAATTTGGGCTCAGGGTGCATTTGTGGATGAGCAAGCCAAAGAATGAATATGACAAATGATCAACAACAATTTGAATTTTTCCAAGCTCCCCAATAATCAAATAATCACATATTAACTTAGAAGGCATTGTAAAATTTTGCTTTAGTGAGAATATCTGTTGGTAAGGAAGAAGTGGAATGGGCTCTCTTCTACACTGCTGACAGGCATGTAAACGGGTGCCACCTTTTTGTAAAGGCAATATTAAGCTCCTTATACACATTCATACCCCCTAACCTAATAATTCCACTTCAAGGAAAACGTACTACAAAAAAATACAAATTTATGCACAAACAGATTTTTGCAATGTTATTTATAACCAAGAAAACAATAGGAAATGATTAGGTAAATTATGATGTTATAGGATAGGGTATTATATAGCCATTAAGAATTATGCTTCTGATAAGTTTTAAATGACATGTGAAATGTTTATGACAGTAAGTGAAAAAATCAGAGCACAGAGTTGGTGGTATACAGTATATAGTCATAGCCATTTAAAACAATATGAATAGAAGGAAGAAAATAAACAAAAATGTTAACATTTTGATAACAAGATTATGGGTGTTATTTTAATATTCGCCCAAGGAATGTTTATTGATTTTAGAGAGAGAAGAAGGGAGAGGGGGGAGGGAGGAGAAGGAGCGAGGGGAGAGAGAGAGAGAGAGAGAAACATTGATGTGAGAGACAAACATCCATGGGTTGCCTCCCGCACACAACCCAATGGACTGGGGATCAAACCCACAACCTAGGTATGTCCCCTGACAGGGATCAAGCCCGCAACATTTTGGTGTATGGGAGCCACCCAACTGAGCCACCCAGCCAGGGCATGGATGAGTTTTATTCTCTATAACATGGCTCATGAAACTATATCCCACAAACCAAATCTGGTCCATATATAACAGATTTGTATGTAAAGTCTTATTGGAACACAAACACACACATTCATTTCTGTATTGTCATTGTTCACGGCTGATTTTGTGCTATAATGGCAGACTTGAGTAGTGACAGAGACAATACAGCCCACAAAGCCAAAAGTATTTACTATCTGGCCTTTACAGAAAAAGTTTGGCAACTATTGTATTTTCCAAGTTTTCTATAATGAGTATGCATTTCTTTTGCAATCTTCTTCTAAAAGGTTTATTTCTACATTGTGAAGGGCAAGGAACGGGCTAACAACTTCAGATATTATTTTGTATCCGGGAGCACTAAAAGTTTCTCAGTACGGTGGAGCATCATCTGGCATGATGTCCACAGAACACCAGATCATTTAAGAAGATGAAATTTAAACTGTATGCCAGGCAAAGTCTGTGATTCATCAACAGCTGTGATTCTGTGCCACTCCTCATTAAAAGGGGAAGGTGAGCCTAAGATTTGTCTTACTATTTTCAATCTTCCTCTCCTGAATAAATCCTATGAAATGACCTCCTCCCTGTAGTAACAACCAATCAAATTTTGCCATTGAAAGAAAGGGAGAGGCCACATGGAAATTTGGGGCTTTTGCCTGGAGAGGCAGTTTGAAAGCTGAGGATGGTATTTGTCTCTTCTTGAAGACAGTTAGTTTCCCAAGCTTTTCCCTGCCTCCCACCTTACTTTCCTGTTCTAGAAGTACACAGGGAAATGACCTTGTGTAACGGAGGAAGAGGGGCAGGGAAAGGCACAAAAGGAGAGAACAGAAGTATCTGAAGCTTCTATTTCAAGAGTCCTCCAGATGCCCCCTACATCTACCTATCCTTAGAACCTGCTCAAGAAGACCCTAAAATCTATCCCCAGGGAACATGTGCCACCTGTTCAGTTTTATATTTGGGAAGGAAAAGGCTGTCTCTGTGAGAGAAACCTCTCTATTCACAGGCTTTCTCCAGGCTCTGTGAGCCTTCATCACCTGCCTCAGGCCTGCCTGCCCATGTGCACTGCAGAAGACCAGACCGCACAGACTTTTCTCACCTCATTCTCTCAGGCATGAACACAGCGAGAGGATGGAAATGGTCGGAAGAGTAGTTTCCTTTCAAATGAACACAAAGATTAATCAATCATCTACAAAATGAAAAACTCCAAACTACCATAATTCCAGGGCTGGAAGGAATAAAAATACAGTAAATAGGTCTCCCTTTTGTTTTACTTTAAACACATGACCTTTTTTTTATTCTTATATTTTGGGGGGGGGATCTCTGCAAATTAAACTTGTGAATTTCATTTGGGGCACCTTATAAAACAAAACAATCCACATGTATTTATATTGTTTTTACTGGTTCAAGAGAGACAAGATACGAATACACCAAAGTGCTCAATTATTTAACAGATCATATTTAACATTTTATATTTTAACATATACCCAGTGCCAACAATTGTTCTCACAAGGTTTCTGAACCATTAAGTTGCACTGCTCTCTTTCTTCTAAATCAAATATAAATAATTTGTTGTCATAGCAATGCCTCTTCCCACTCCAAAATAGTTCAATACAGGTTTTGTTTCATCTGTCTACCAAAAATTGGTCATTATCTTCTTCTATCTTCTTGACAAATGTCTTGTTATGGTTAGCTGCCTGGCTTTTACAGTTATCAGGGGACTGTATTTCTGTGGCACTTTTTAGCACTTCTACAGGAAGGGAGCTTACAGGACCTGTCTGGAACTGCCTGGAAGCATATCATAGCTAAGCTGCTGGGTGACAACCAATCTCTCTAGTCATGATGACAACAATCCTTTGCATTATTACCCAGTTTTACAGTTGATAGAGTGCTGTCACCCACTTCATTGTATTTAAGGCAGTACTGGGTAAAGCTATTAATAATGTGCTTCTACAATTGCCTACATCGGATGGGTTATTTAACTATGTATATCAGTAATAAGTTACATTTGTTCTGCTCTTTATTCTCTAAGGTTGAGTTCTGCTCTTCTACCCTTTTCATGTGGTATGTATTAAGTTAATAAGGGCAATTAAACTTTTGGAATTATAAATAGAAGTAACAATAGAGGCACAGGATACTACTTAGACAAATACATGACAGTCACACCCAGAGTCAGCACCAATACTAATGCTAATCTCATATTTATAGGGCATGTTATAGTTTACAAAGCAGTTTCACAAAAATGATCTAATTTGAACTGAGCCTCTTATCCACTCATCCCCCCTCCCTGCCAACACACATAAACACAACTGGATCAGGGCGTGAGGACCTAAAATCTTATTACCTGCCTTACAATTTATCTATTATAAATAAGTATGAATAATTGGTATCTCCAAATCCAGTTCCTTCAAACCCTAATCTTTATTTCATGCAGCCATGTTCTCTAAAATCTATAACCCCTAACCTCCCACCCCCTATTACATTGGAATTTCTTTTGCACTACACTTTTGTAAAAAAGGAAAATTTGAAGGCAGAATCAGACAACGGGGAGGAGACACTCTTTGATACTAGCCCACGTCTATCAAAAGAAGAGAATGGGGACCCTAGCTGGGTAGCTCCATTGGTTAGATCATCCTCCCAATACACCAAGGTTGTGGGTTCAACCTTCATCAGGGCACATACAAGAAGCAACCAATAAATGGAAAAATAAGTGGAACAACAAATTCTCTCTCTCTCTCTCTCTCTCACTTCCCCCCTTCCCTCTCTCTAAAATCAATTTTAAAAAAAGAAGAGAATGGGGGCAGGGAGAGAGATTCCTAGGATCTCTCACTTTTTCTTTATACATTGCTGCACTTCTATAATTTTTTTACATTGATGATGTTATTTCTAAAATAGAAAATAATCCTTATTTTTTAATCAAAGAGGGAGAAAGAGGAATATTGCTCCATTTAAAGGAAAGGGCAGCCAGAAACAGAGGTCCTAAATAGGTCACCTGAACCACTTCTTTGAAACTCTCTGGGAGGATGGAGGTGCTGGTGAAGAGGACCAGCTCAGCGTGCTTATTTAGGAGACACAAGCAGAATCAGAATCAGCCCTGACAGAGCCTGAAAATGAGCTTTCACAGTACTACGTAGGCTCCAGAGCTAGAGCTGAAAAGTTCCATTCCCACCCAAGTGTCACTAAATGTAATTTGTCTTTCTTTATGATTTCCAACATCTGTAGTCTAATTCTATTTTAAAATCTAATAAAACGTGCAGTCATTGCCATAATTTCTGTTGCTTGGTCCTTGTGAGCACTTGTCTCCCACAGCCTTTATTTTCTTTCTGCAGAGTGAGCAGAGGAGCTGATGAATTATTTAGAATCCTACGCAACTATTATCTCAATTTCTGCACACCTCACCCCTGTCAGGTGGAAGGGGAAAGAGTACTACCCACAGTATCACAGCCATTGAATCTAAAATGCAGAGAGCTAACAGGATTTGGGCCAGGTCCCACAGATAATGCTAGCCAGCAGAAAGAAGAATGCCTAAGGGTCTCAAACCTGTCTGACTAACCAAGAGTAATATCTATAAGGCCCAGGAAAAAACAAAGCTCTCCTTCCCAACCTCTCACCCAACCCAAAAGGAATACAGCTTTCAAAACTGCTTTAATGACAACAAAAGCCTCTGGCACTTGAGGATATGAAGGTGTTAATTTTGTTTGGCAAAGTCAAATTGCTTTAAGAATTTAATTATGTAACTGGGAAGGTGCAATTCTGCTTTTAAATGAGTTTCTTCCCTGGAGCTCAAAACCCAATTTACCCAGGCCACCTAGAGGGATACTTTTGCTTCCACCAAGTAACCCTTCTTAATCTATCTCCAGGCTAAGTTGCAATGGGAAACGCTATATTGAACATTTGATCAATGGATGTAACAAAGAAGTATAAAATGTAGCTTACTATACCTAATAGCATACCTTCAAAATACATAAAGTAAAAGTTGACACTACTAAAAGAAAAAATACATAAATCCACCTTTGTCATAGTAAATTTTAACAACTCTCCCAATAATTGATAAGAGTAAGCAGACAAAAAAACTGGGTAAGGCTGTCAAAGAACAGCACAATTAACAAGGCTGATCTAGTAGACATTTGGTTTCATACTGGGCTACAATGCAAGTCTCAACAAATTTCAGAGACTGACTACATAGACCACATTCTCTGATCACAGCGTTATTAAGTTAGAAATTGATAACAAAAATATAACTGAGGAAATGTTTAGAATTTTAAAAAAATCCTCAACAATCCATGGGTTAAAAAATCACAATGGCAATTACAAAATAATTGGAACTGAACAACCTAACAAAATACTACATATCAAAATCTGTGGGATCTAGCTAAAGTAGTGGGAAGCACAAAATTATTAGCCTGTAATGATTATAGTCAAATAAATTCTGAAAATGAACGAGCTAAGCATCCAACTTAAGTTGAAAAAAAGAACAAGCAATAAAACTCAATATAAAGGATAAAACAATTTTTAAAATTAGCAAAAATGAATAGAAAACTAACACACTTCAAGGAGGATTAACAAGCCCAAATTGATTCCTATAAAAGATAAACAAAGCCTATAAACTCACGGTGAGATTGATTGTTAAAAAATAAGTGATATTATGGATGAAAACATCTTCTTAATATCTGTAGTATTTTATATTGAAAATATTTTATTTAAATTTAAAATAAACAAACAAAAACAATTCACCCATTTCACCTACCCCTCCCACCCACACACACCTCTGGCAACCACCAACCTGTTCTCTATATCTATGAACTTAGATGGTTTTTGTTTCTTTTTTAATATTCCACATATAGGAGAGATCATATGGTATTTGCCTTTCTCTGACTTACTTCACTTAGCACAATGTCCCCAGGGTTCATCTCTCTTCTCTCAAAGACAAGATTTCAGTTTTTTAAATTTATTTAGTTATGAATTTTAGACAGAGGGGAAGGGAGGGAGAGAGGGAAAGAAACATCAATGTTTCTCTCACATGCCCCCTACTGAGGACCTGGCTTGCAACCCAGGCATGTGCCCTGACCAGGAAATGACCGTCTGGTTAGCAGGCCAGCACTCAATCCACCGAGCCACACCAGCCACACCAGATTTCATTCTTTTTTTATGGCTGCATAATGCTCTACTATATATACCATTCATCCACAGATGGACACTTAGGTTTGTTTCTATATGTTGACTATTGTAAACAATGTTGCACATATCTTTTCAAAATAGTGCTTTTGTACACTTTTGTGGCATTTTCTGCAGTTTCTATTGTTAAGAATCTATTACCAATTTTAAACCAATAAATTTGAAAATTTAGAAAACACAGTCACATTCCTAGATAAATATAAACTACCAACACTGAGTAAAGAATAAATAGAATACTTGAAAATTCCTATGATCATTAAATAAATCGAATCAGAAGTCCAAAATCCTCCCACAAAAAGATATCAAAGCAGGTTCTATCAAGCATTCAAGAAACAAGGAACTCCAACCTCATGCAAACTTTTCCAGAGTTTAGAAAAAGATGAAGCACTACCCAGCCCTTTATATAAACCTAGTATAAACTTAATACGGAAACCTGACAGAGACAGTGTGAAAAGAAAAACTAGAGCCAGATTCATTCAAAATATAGCTGTAAAAATACCAAACCAAATACTTACAAACCATATCCAGGAATAAGAAATATAATGGATCATTGCCAAGGTGACTTAATTCCAGCAATTTAAGGTTAGTTTAATATTAAAAAGGCAAACAGGGAAAAACCATGAAGACTTCCAGTCAAGATGGAGGCGTAGATAAACATGTCTCACTTCCTTACAAAACCACATCAAAATTACAACTGAACTATCGAACAACCATCACTCAGAACCATCAGAAACCAAGTTAGATGGAAGTCCAACAACTATACATTTAAGAAACCATATCCATCCAGACTGGTAGGAGGGGAGGAGATATGGAGATGCAGAACAGGCAGGTCTCACATCTACATGTGGTATATAAAAATTCGGGGGGGATATCTCAGGAGCGAGGGACCCCAGCCCCACACCAGGCCCCCCAGCCCAGGGTACCAATGCCAAGAAGATAAGTCCCCATAACTACTGGCTGTAAAAACCAGCAGGCATTCAGGCTGTGGAAGAAACTTCTGGAGTCCCAGGCAGTTCCTCTTAAAGAACCCACACACAGACTTACTCAGACTCACTCCCTCTGAGCTCCAGCACTGGGGTATCAGCTTGAAAGGCACCAGTGACATGCAGGGAGGAAGTGAAGTATCTGGCATCGAGGCAAGAGCTTAGGGACAGCTTTCTTCCATGCAAAAAGGTGGGTAGAGGCCATTGTTCCTTTTCTGAGCCTACCCGCCACAGAGCCACAAAGCCGGCAGGCAGGGCCATACCTGAGACTCCATCAACCTGGCCCACACTGTCTGTCCCACCCTGGAGATCCTCTGAGGCTCTGCCCGACCCAACTTACGGGCACACCCAAACTACTAACAGTGGCTTTTCAATATAAATAGCTTATCTTGGCTCAAGCTTCAGAATTTCCTAGATCTTCTCAAACAAGCAACAGTGGGCCTCAGCAAGTCCCCAGCCCCTGTACCTCCTGCTAAGTGACCACAGGCCTGGAACTAGCAGCAGCTGCCCTTGGTTCATAGCCTAGCCTCACTCAGGCACCTCCAAGCCCAGCACAAATAGCAGCCATCTACAGAATGCTTTATAGCTTAGGCCAAGTGGCCCCAGACATAAAACAGGTAGTATCTGTCCTTGCCCTGTACCACCTGGGAAAACCCAGAGCCAGCATACCCAGTAGACAGCTACAAACCACATCTGAGCACCACCACCCAACTACCTCCACAAGTGACAAGTTCAAGGGGCAGACTCAGTGGGCTCCACAGCCCTGCTAAAGTTAAGTCCTGCTCTGTGGAGTGAGCCCCTGCACAGCTGATCCTCCATGAAGGGCAGAGGTTGGTGGTCAATGGTCACAGCCAGTCCTTACAGCTGACTGGCCTAGGTAAACCCCTCCCATTGACTTGCCAACAGCAATCAAGGCTCAACTACAAGAGGAGGGTGTACTCAGCTCACATGGAGGGTGCACACTGAGTACCCAGCTTTGGTGATAGGGGGAGCTGTGCCACTGGATCCTACACAACAACTGCTACATTAGGCCATGCTACCAAGACAGGGAGTCATAGCAGCTCTACTTAATACATAGAAATAAACACAGGGAGGCTGCCAAAATGAGGAGACAAAGAAACATGACCCAAATGAAAGGACAGATCAAAACTGCAGAGAAAGAACTAAACAAAATGGAGGTAAGCAATCTGTCAGATGCAGAGCTCAAAACACTGGTTATAAGGATGCTCAAGAAACTTAGTGAGCACCTTAATGGCATAAAAAAGATCCAGTCAGAAACAAAGGACACACTAATTGAAAGAAAGAACAATTTACAAGGAAACAATAGTAGAGTGGATGAAGCCAAGAATCAAATCAATGATTTGCAACATAAGGAAGCAAAAAACAACCAATCAGAACAAGAAGAAGAAAAAGAATCCAAAAAAAATGAGGATAATACAAGCAGACTCTGGGGCAATTTCAAGAAGTCAAACATTTTCATCATAGGAGTTCCAGAAGGAGAAGAGAAAAAGCAAGAAATTGGAAACCTATTTGAAAAAATAGTGAAAGAAAACTTTCCTAATTTGTTGAAGGAAAGAGTCATGCACGTCCAGGAAGCACAGAGAATCCCAAACAAGATGGATGCAGAGTCCCACTCCAAGACACATCAAAACTAAAATGCCAAAGGTTAAAGATAAAGAGAGAATCTTAAAAGCAGCAAGAAAAAAGCAGTTAGTTACCTATAGGGGAGTTCCCATAAGACTGTAGCTGATTTGTCAAAAGAAACTTTTCAGGCTAGAAGGGACTGGCAAGAAATATTCAGTCATTGAAAGCAGGGACCTGCAGCCAAGATTGCTCTACCCAGCAAAGCTATCATTTAGAATCGAAGGACAGATAAAGAGCTACCCAGACACAAAAAACTAAAAAGAGTTCATCATCACCAAACCATTACTATATGAAATGTTAAAGGGACTTATTTAAGAAGAAGATCAAAACTATGAAAAATAAAAGGGCAAAAAATACATACCTATTAACTATTGAATCTAAAAAACAAACTCAGCAAACAAGAACAACAGAGACAGAATCATGGATACAGAGAGCATTTTGATGGTTGCCAGATGGGAGGGGACTCTGGGGGCATGGGTGAAAAGGTGAGGGGATTAAGAAGTATAAATAGGTATTTACAGGATAGCTATGGGACGTACAGTACAGTATAGGAAAGGGAATAGCCAAAGAATTTATGTATCTGATGCATTTACATTAACAATGGTGTGGGGATTGCTTGAGAGAGTGTGGGTGCTAGGTAGAGTAGGGCAAAGCGGGGAAAATTGGGACAACTGTAGGAGCATAATAAATAAAATATAATTTAAAATAAATAAGTGAAATTTTTTAAAAGGTGATCTAAATTAAAATACCTTAACTATTAAAAAAAGCAATTAACATAATTTCCCAGGTTGAAAGATTAAAGAATAAAAGAAATGTGATCATCTAAATAGATGAAAAAAGCCTTTGATAAATTGTAACATCCATTCATTATTAAAAAAAAAAAAAACTTAGCAAACTCAGAATAGAAGGGAACTTCTATAGTCTGATAAAAGATATCAACTGAAAACTCAATAGCAAACATCATACTTAATGGTGAAACACTGAAAGCATATCCTTTAACACAGGGAACAAGATAAGGGTAAACCACTACTGTCACTTCTATTAAACATTACACAACAGATCTTAACTATAACCCAGCAACCTCTCTTCTGGTATCTACTCGAAAAATTTGAATACGCACCCCTATGTTCATTGCAGCCTTATTTACAATGGCCAAGACATGGAAACAACCCAAGTGTCCTTCTATAGAGGATTGGATAAAGAAGATGTGGTAAATATATACCATGGAATACTGCTGAGCCATAAGAAAAGGTGAAATACTGCCATTTGTGCCCTGCGTGGTGTGTCTCAGTGGATTGAGCGCAGGTCTGCAAACCAAAGGGTCACTGGTTCGATTCCCAGTCAGGGCACATGCCTGGGTTGCAGGCCAGGTCCCCAATAGGGGGCACACAAGAGGCAACAACACATTGATGTTTCTCTCCCTCTCTTTCTCCTCCCTTCTAACCCTTCTCTAAAAATGAATAAAATCTCTAAAAAAAAATAAATACTGCCATTTGTTACAACATGGATGGACCTTGAGAGTATTTTGCTAAGTGAAATAAGTGAGTCAGAAAAAGCTACGAATCATATGATTTCACTCATATGTGGGATATAAAACTGAGACTCGTAGACACAGACAACAGTATGGTGGTTGCTAGAGGGAAAGGGGCTGGGGGGTAGTAAAGGGTAAAGGGGGCCAAATATATGGTGATGGAAGATGACTTGCCTTTGGATAACGGGCACACAATTCAATATGCAGAGATGTGCACTTGAAAACTCTGTGATCCTGTTAACCAATGCCACCCCAATAAATTTAATTTAAAAAGATTAAAAAAATACAATGGTTGCAAAGGAAAAGACAAGTCCCATCATTTGCAGATTATGGACATCAACACAAAGATCCCAAAAATATCCTCAGATAAATCAACTATAATTAATTTAAAAAGCATTTAGCCAGGTTGTTAGATACAAAAGTCCACTGTATTTCTGGACATCTGCAACTAACAGTTACAACATGTATGTTAAAAAAAAAAAAAAAAAGAAAGAAAAACTACTAGAGACTGTATAGGGCAGTAAGTTATATGCTTGGACTCTGGTATCAGGCTGCCTAGTTTCTAAACCGAACTGCTGGGGTGGGGTGGAGGGGTCGGGAGAAAATGCAGACAACTGTAAATGAACAACAATATAAATAAATAAATAAATAAATAAATAAATAAATAAACCTGACTGCACCACTAGCTATGTGACTTTAGGCAAGCTTCTTGGTTGTTCTGTACCCTACCTTTTAGAGTTCTTATGAGGATTAAATGAGTTAGTACAGGTAAAGCACTTAGACAAGGGCCTGGCACAAAGTGAGAACTAAATAAATACAAGCTCTTACTACTGCTGTGAAGAAATAGTTAATAGGCTTATTACCTGGAGTTCCAAGGTTCCAACTATTGGACTCCAAGCCATCTCAAGGGTAAAAAGCCAGGGAGCCACCTGTCACAGGAGCCAATGTAACTCATCCATCTTTTCCCTAAGGTTGGGCACTGAACTCCCACACCCAACATATAGCTCATTACCCACATACCCTTCTGTCTATAGAGATATTACCAGAAGCACACACCCTTTCTCTGGAGATTTCTGCCCCAATCTTATTAACACTTTAACTGGCAGCAAGTCAACAACTTCAAGCTTCTGGTGAGTATAAAATCCAGAGTTCTTGACAGCTACCCTTCATCATCAAAAGAAAAGGCAAACCTCAGCCCCTTAGGGAAAACTAATGACAGGAGAGCTGCAGTGAGGTAGTAAAAGAAAGGTTTCTGTCACCAGATGGGGTGAGGGGGAATGTGTGAACAGATGAGGTTAGGGGATTAAGAAGTACAAATAGGTAGTTACAGAATAGCCACAGAGATGTAAAGTACAGGATAGGAAATGGAGTAGCCAAAGAACTTATATGCATGACCCATGGACATGAACAATGGTAGGGGGACTGCCTGAGGGAGTGGGGGGTGCTGGGTGAAGGGGGGCAAAGGGGGAAAATTGGGACAACTGTAATAACATTATCAATAAAACAATTTTTAAAAAAGGTTTTGTCGCTGGCTCCATTTCTTGGGGGGAAGGAGGAAGACAGTAATTAATATTTCTGAACTCCTATTATGTACCACATACTTTTCTCATGACTTCACAAATATTAATTCATTTAATACTATCCAAAACCTGATGACATAGGGAGAATTCCTAGCCCAATTTCACAAATGAGAAACAGGGTGACAGTGATTAGGTGACTTGCTTAAAGGCACACAGCTCATGAGTGACAGAAATTAGCTTCAATTCTAGAGCTGTCTGACTCCAAAGACCTACACCAAGCTAGAAGACAAGAAAAATAATAATAAAGGGGTTAGTTCCTGAAAAGAAGGAGGGAAATGGTACCACATGTATAAATGCTATGGATTTCTTTTTCTTTCCAATTTTTGAATTATTTTATTGTTGTTCATATTTTTTTAATTTTATTTATTGATTGGGGGGTGGAGAGAAGGATTGATTTGTTGTTCCACTTATTTATGCATTCACGGGTTGCCCCTTGTATGTGCCCTGATCAGAGATCGAATCCACAACCTTGGCATATCGGGATGATGCTCTAACCAACTGAGCTACCCAACCAGGGCTAAAGCTATGGATCTCAATTTTCCTTCTGAGACCAGAAGTGAAAATGAGAATGGGAATGCACACTATCATGTGAAAAGAAGAGTGAAAGCAATCTAGCATGATATGCAGGTTAGTACTTGCAATGTAGCCAGATAAAATGTTGGTGCTATTTCTTGAAATGACAGCAATATTTTTAAAAATCCCACAAGACTATTGCCACTGTGTGGCCTCATTTCATTCACTCTTTGTGAAGCCTGGGGTATTCATGGCTACAGCATTCATTCATATGAGCCTACTCAGACCTGGGTAGGAATAAGATAACATGAGTTTGTGGTACAGGGTTGGTAGCCAAAGAGCAAGATGTTCTTTTGGGGTTTTGATGTCACAAGGATCTTAACTCTTGATGTATGGCAACACTGCTGGGCAAACTGAGTTGGTAGTTCACAAGAGATGAGTACCCCAAGGGATTTAAGTGGTGAGCAGAAGGCTAACATTTGTACAGTACTAACTATGTGCTAAGTATCCCTGCCATCACAGCCCACCTGTCAGGGCTTCCTCTTCTTGTCTCCAGGTAAATGATTTTGTTCCTCCTTTTGGTAGTTAATTTGAATGAGCAGAAGGGGAGACAAGAGCCTGGCTTTGGGAGCTGCCCTCAGAAGTCTGCCTGGTACAAGCTGATATGAGAACCATCCAAAATAAAGGCCTCCAGGTTCAAGAACACACACACCCATACACCTCAACAATAACATACATATACTTTTAAGATAGAAGCTGGCAAACCAAAGGGTAGAGTCGTCCCTATTCTTATCTGTGTAGGGAGAGGACTTTGGGAAGAATAATCCAGTATCTCAACCTTGAGTTACACCTGACTGTTAAAGAAATCCTCAGACTCAGAGATGAATTTCTGACTTGGGAACTGACAGGGAACAGGGCTGAAAGAACCACCCTATGCTGGCACCACTTGGAATCCACCCCACTGCATTAATTCTCAGGGCCACACATAAGTCCAGGTACCTCATGCCTCTAAGATAAATTTCTCAAAAGTTGTTTTTTTAAAGAGTGACTGAGGCAGAAAATTCATAATCATTCTTAAGTATGGGAAACTCCTTTAGAAAAAGAAAAGTACCATAATTAAAGACAGAGGGCCTAGAGTTAATGGCTGTTTCTGTCAAGGGAAAATTAGCCATCTTTAGACCTCTTGAGCCTGAGCTATAATTCCAGTGATGACCAGTACTGGATCCCCAGGTAAGATTTTAAGAAAGACTAAAATTCAAACCACTCTCCCTCAACCATAAGAAAGCCTTAGAGCATAAAGCACAAAATTGAATTCTTGTTAATTTTTAACATGAACAATTAGGTTCCTTTGTCCTTCAGCTGATTGACAGAACAGTGTAATGGGACCTCAAGGGGAGGCAGCCTGGCATGCCAGCCGTGCCTCAGCCATTCCCAGTGGTGTGACATTGGGCAAGTAGCTTCCAGCTGTGGGCTTCTTTCCCTCCCTGCAAAATGAAGGGCTTGAACTACAGGAATTCAAAAGGCCCACTGATGTCTAGCATATTCCTGTAAGAAGTTCTGCAGATAAACTGCCACCTAAAAATGCAGTAATTAGACTATAAATGAGCCTTGATAATAAGCTCCTTGGGTAGCAGAAACCATACTTGATATTTCTTGTGTATCTCACAGTCCCTAGAATGATGCTAGGCCTGTAGTAATTGCATAATAAATGTTGCATTACATAGATTCAATGCATAGGGCCTGGCTTATCATAACCTTTTCATGTGCCAGGCAGTTCTCCTCAAACCTCTCTTGCACCAGACTTTTCAAATATGTCAGGTATTACCATTCATGAGCTTTTAATAAAAAGAATTGCACAAAAAGACAAAGCTCCCTGTCACTTCATATGACAATGATTACACACCTAGGTGCCAGGAGCTCTGCTCTGTACTGGAAAAGGGACAGACTTGGCCTACTGCTGGCACCTGTCCTACAAGCTATATGAGTCAGGGTGAGTCAGTTCACCAAGCCTAGTGTGAGGCCCAGTAAGTACAGTTGCTATTACATTTTAGATATCAGATCTCTCCCAATAGACTAGCAACTAACTAGCATGCAACTGGATGAGCACTTCACTAATAACAACCTACCCAAAGGCTCTGGGAATACAGAGAAGGAAATATGTGTACACACACATACACACAAGCATCCAAGGGCCAGTTTAGGCTCAGAACACATTTAATCCAACCTCTCCACACTAGTGATTTCTAATCCTGGTTGCACATTTGAATCACTTGAGGAATTTTTTTAAATGCTGATGCCCAGGCCCGAGCCAAGATAACTATGTAAGAATGAGGTGGAAGAAACAGACATTAGTATTTTTTAAATAAACCCTTAGTGACTATAAGGTGCAGCCAGGGTTGATTACTCCTGGCTTCCACCTTCTCCATTTCCACTTCCCTCATCATAAACTTAGGGACAGGTCCAACAGAGGCATGCAAGAGCCATAAAAATCCGATTTTGTCACTCACAAGACTATTCTCTGAGCCATTACAATAAGCCCACCACTGCCAAAACAGTCAGGGCAACCAAAACCTAGAAAGAAAGGGGCTTCCTTAACCCTCAGTTAGTCAGAGAAGGCAATTAGGTACACCAGGCTATGCCCCAGCCATTTCATTTATTAAAGGCTTAATTGGCCTGAGATATCATCCTTTCAGGGGAAGATTTTCTACTCCTAAAATTGGTATTTGTCCCTTCTCAACTGCCCTACCTCTGTACCTCATACTCATTTTCCTTACAGTTATAAAAGCTCTCCATTCCCTCTGTAGCTCAGCACCCAACCAGTCCTGTCCCCACTGCACTCCCTCTGCCTCTTGGCCACTTTCTTCCTCTTCTACTTATCCCATCCTCTTTCCACTGAACCTACTGGGCCTGGGGTGGTTGCCTCATTCCAGCAGTCCTCTTTCCACGCCCCCTGCCTCACCTCCAGTGGCCACATAAGCAGCAAAGTTCCTATGAGCACAGCCTCCAAATACATGTTTTCTCAGTTGCCAGATCTTCTCTTATGAGTTGGCTGCCTCCATTGAATCTCTTCTGCAGACACTGTTCTCCCTGGTTCCCAATCATCTTTTTGTTCTTTCATTCAGAAAATATTTTTTTCTTAATTACTAAAGAAATGTGGACTTACACCAAATTGAAACAATACAGAAATGTGTAAAGTAAAAGGTGAGTGTTCTCTTACCCTAATCACTCAGGAGTAGGCACTATTTGGTATACAGCTGACCCTTGAACAATGTGGCCAAACCCCAACACAGTCGAAAATCCATGTTTAACTTTTGACTCCCCCCAAAAAACTCAGTCATCCCTCAGTATCCATGGGGTATTGGTTCCAGGACCCCACTGAAGATACCAAAATCCATGAATGCTGAAATCTTACATAAATGGCATGAAATAATGCATATAGTCAGTCCTGCCAAATCGCAGATTCCCAACCGTGGATTGAAAATACTGTTCCCCATCAGCAGTTGGTTAAATCCATGCATGAAAAACCTGGGGATGTAGAGGGCTAACTGCGTATTTGTTGAAAAATAGCTGCATATAAGTGGACATGCACAGTTCAAACTCACGATGTTCAATAGTATATTCTTGTAGACTTTTGCAATGTGTCCAGAAAAATGTACATATAGAAGTTTGTTTGCTTTCTTAGAAGAATAGGTTTCCTTAATACACAGTGATCTACAACTTGTTTTTAATTGTAACAATATATTGTAAAATTATTTCCAAGTGAATACAGAGATCAGCCTTTGTACTGATAAAAGCTGCACAATATTCCACTGGCCAGATTTTTCATTCTGCTACTAGTGGGCTGTTTCACAACAATATTTACCAACTCTGATGCCATAAATCTTCTTGTATGCAACTCTTCACACATAAACATTTCCAGGGTAACTATATAGAAGTGGATGGGTGGCTGGCCATAGACCTAGCCTGTGCTTGCCAATTACAATGGCCTTTTCTCAAGTCAACCTTGGTCTCAAACACTCTGTATCACGTGACACATAGGACCTACTCAAGATTCCTGAAACTCCTTCCTCTCTTGGGTCTTCTTCCACTTCCTGGATGACTGCATCACTAAGTGTTTTTTTCTGCCTCCAAAAGTACACAGAATACTTTTCTTCATTCTCTTTCCTAGCCTTCATGACATCCTCACCTTCTCCTCCTTTCTCTTCTCTATACAAATGCCTCCTAAATCAACATTTCTTCTAGGATTAGCCATATCTCAATTGCCTGACAGACATTCCAGCATCAATGTCTCAGACATCTAAAACTCAATACACCCCCAAATGAACTTATGACCTTTTCCTCTAAGCCTCAGTTTCCTCATCTGAAAAAACAAAGGGCCTGGATCAGACTCATTTTTTTTTAAATTAGGATTCCAGTATGCACTAGATGCTGTGGGGATAGAAAAATTAATAAAAACACAGACCTTGCATTCAGGGAATACACAATATAAGGAGTTTGGAAAATAGATAAACAATTATGTAATACAAGGTAGAAAAATGCTAAAATAGACACAAGTGCCTAAATTTGGCATGGAGGCTTGAGGAAAGCTTCACAAGAGGGACTATCTGGGCTGAGCATTAAATTATGACTAGCTTTTCAATAATAATATAAAAGAAAAAATATTTGTGGCTGAGGGTACAACATGAACAAAAATATAAACTCAAGAGAAGCATGGAAGTGCATGGCACACCTATGGAAGAATATACTAGAGAACAAGGCTGGAAAGAATAGTTAAGACCAACATCACAGAAAATCCTGAATCTTATTATCAGGAGTTCAGGCTTTCCTTAATGAGTTGATCTACTTGCCAGCCCTAGCCTGTGTGATAATTCCAAATGACTGATAGATAGTAGCTGCCTAAAATGCTATGCCAAGAAAGATTATGAACTTACATGGAGACTCATTGGGAAAGGATGTGTTCAAGTGATTAGCAAAGTTGTTCTGGGGCACAATAAGGTATTGTTAAGTTCTTACTTAATGTCTACAATAGGTTCTTAGAACTGCAGTGAAACAATGTATAAGGAAACCATTGTTACACCAGGCTAATTAATATAAACAAGATTTAAGTTCCTATGGCATCTCATCAATATTACAAGAAAGTGACACTGAACAAAACAATGTTATTCGGTGACCTGCTGTATATGCATATGGTGTGAGGCAATGGTAGCTATCAGGTAGCTATTGAAGTTTTTTGAGCAAGGAAATGGCATGACCCACATGTGTTTTACTAGTATCATTCTGGCAGCAGTAGTGCAGGAAGACAACTAGGGAAAGGAAGCTTAGTAAGGAGGCTGCTATAATAAACCAGATGATGATGATTAACAAGCAGATGAATTAGGGCAGATGAATCAAAGGAAAAAAGGAAGAAAAAGATGGAAGACATCATGAATGACAGAATCCAGATGACTCAGACTATGGAGATGTAAGGGAAGGGGGAAATGGAAACGTGTCAAGGTTTCAAGGTATTTAAACTGAGTCGCTAAGGCAGAAGCACTGAAGGAAGAGTATTATTGCTTTTCATTTCAAATCCTTCAATCGCTTTACTTGGGATGCATGGCTTCAAGGCTTTCAAGTACCCTTGAGCATACTTGATGGGGAAAAGCATGATATGCGGTGCTTGATAGCCTCAGTATTTATATAACCTATAAACTTACCATTCTTCCTTCTTACCAGATCACCAAAGAAATATCCATGAATATATGATCCTAGAAACAATGGGCTAATAAACTTTGAATGTTTGTGCTCTCAAAAGATCATTCTTCCCATTTAGCTACAGCTCACCTTATTTCCATTGATTCTCATGCTTAACCCTATAAGTGAGGAAGAACAAAGATCATCTCTGTCTTACAGATAAAAAACATAAGTCATATTTACTAAGCAGTTACTATGCACCAGACACACTTCTAAATACTTTACATGTAGCCATGCACTTAATTCTCACAAGAAGCCCACAAAGTAGATATGATTGGCCTCGATTTACAGGGAAGAAAACCATTTTTAATCACAGCAAATCTGTAGGCCTTTTAAAACTGAAAATTACAATTAAATATGTCCAAATGACATAATTGGAATGTATATTTTATGTTTTAAGAAATGGAAGCTCTCACTATTGGGAGGTTGATCATATCTTAAAGCTTGGTGAACTCATAACATTTTGCTGGACTCAAAAGTGAACTTTATAATCTAACAAGATCCATGTTACCCTCATTCCCCAGTCCCATCCCCCAGTCTTCTCATGTGACCCAGGTTATCTGGTTTCCAGGTTGGGACCCCATTTGAAGGGATTCTTTGCACTAATGCCTGTGTGGAGGTGGGGCTTTCTATTATACAAGGTGCCAACCACAATCGCCACTTTTGGGGACTGGTATCATCTTTGATGTTCATGTGGTTATTTTTATTGTCGCTTCTGCATTGACAGAATCCAGTAGAAGCCATAGCCACGTATGTCAATACATTGCAGCCATACCAGGAATATACTTTTATTTTGTTGTTCTACACACTAATCAAAATAAGTTTCTTCTTTAATCACAGTAGCCTACACATATATATCCCACTTACTAAGTGCCAAGAGCTGTTGCTGACAACAACCCTACAAGGTACAGGTACTGTTGTCATCTCACTTTACAGATGATAAAAATAAGGCAGAAAGAATGAAGAGATTTTCCCAAGGTCTCCTGGCTCAGATATGACAGAGTCATGATGTCAATGAGATGTTGCAGAGCCTATATTCTTAACTGCCACACTATGTGCCTTAGTATATAGGAAGATTGAGGCACATAGAGTCTCCTGATTAGCCAAAACAACTAGGTTCTGTCAACTAGTCAGTGATGAAACCTATAACCAAGGTCCATGTCTGGCTGGCACTGAATCCAGTGCTCTTTCTATTACTCTTTATTGTTTACCAAGATGAATTGACCTCTTTCCTATTGGGCTGGGAGATTATTTTGACCTTTTGCCTCTTTGGCCTTTGTCACCTCTACTAGACAAACTTTCTGAATTCTGATATGGTCCCTTCCCCGGGAGCCTCATACAGGCCTCTATTTGAAAGAAGGAAGTCAAGAACTCAGTTATGTCTCAAAGTGAATGGTTCCTATTCCAAACAACCACTATCTCGTGGCAAAACAGACTGGCTCTACACGCGGGCTCATTGAACACGTCTCACTGGACTAACTACCCAGGGCAAGCAGCCAGCAGTCGGGGCACTGGGGCCAGGCTCCTCTGTGACAGAGAGGAAGCAAGGGCAGAAAACCACATGGAAAAAGCAGTTGCCATCAGGTACAGAGGTTGCCTGCTGTCATGAAATCCTCGTTTTCCAGGGTGCAATAGACAATAATGTTTAAAAAAAAACCACAAGATTCTTACTTCTCTACTAGTGAGCAAGACAAAAGTCCTGGTCCTTTTATGCTGGAATGATTAAGGATGGAAGGAGACCATGTGTGGTATTCTGGGGACACAATGAACCAGGAGGCAGGAGACCCAGATCTATTATTATCTAGCTGTGACTCTGGGCAAGTAACTTCAACTCTCTGGGCCTCGGTTTACTCATCCAGGAAACTGAAGGAGAAGTCAAACTAGATGATCTCTGAGGTTTCTCTCAGCTCTGAGTTTGTGTCACTCTATTCCAACAACCTTCAGAAAGTATTCCTATAATACTTCATCGAGTATCTATAGTTAACCAAAGGCAAAATCAGCTAGACCCAAGGGAAGGAAGAATTAGATAAACAAAAATGACCTTTGGGGGAGGCCACAAATGAGGTCGTATATAGGCAGTATACTAAACATAGTCCCTGAAGCATAATATCTGCTCAAAAATGTTACAAGTAATTTTATTACTCCTAACTTTTCAGAGAGTATACAGATATAATCAAAATTTATATTGAATTCTTCTTCCTAAATTATTTTTTGCCCTTCCGACGCTGTTTCAGTTTCACAGTGTTTAGCACCAACTGTCCTTAATGGCAATGGGCAGTTATGACTGGAAAGCAAGAACCCAACCCCAAAGAAGGTAACAAGCAAATAAACGTGAGGAGCCAGAATTAATTCTTAGTTCTCTGCAAACTGACTATGGAAAGTGGGGATAAAAAAACAACAGGTAAAGATGACAGTGTACTTTGCAAATTGTTTTCAAGATAGACCCAAAACAGGGAGTAAAAAATTGGGGATGATCCTAGACATGTGTCCATCTGAGATAAACAGCAATGGCTGTGAGGTGTGGCCAAACACCACACAACCAGTCAGGAGCCCAGGTGCTACTGCAGGCTTCACATTCTTCTCCACAAATCTAATGCAGCCTTGGCCTGAAGGTCAACCCTGATCTCCTTGCCCAAGGTAACAACTCCCTGAGAGCCCTGCCCAGAGAGGATAGCTGGTGGGAGATGGGGCATTAATCTGTTCTCTTCACTCAATGGCCAGAAGCCTCACAAGCAAACACAGAAACTTGACCCTTGACTGTGGTTTGGTGCTGGCTCACAAGGCTATTCTGAAGAAAGCCGAAGTGGAAAGTCCAGTGAGCTGCTGTGTAGCGGAGTAGAAATCCAAAGGTAAAAGCAGCCCCTTTCCTCAGGGTAGCCTGATATTCCTCTTGGGACTGGGAGCCCAGGAAATAGGGGTAAATGCCCAAGTGAAGTACCAGCTGGCAGCAGAGGGGTTTGATGTAAAAATGCTGAAGATAATAAGGCACTTATGCACATGATGCTCAGCCACATTCCTGCAGGGTGCAGAGAATAAAGTGCAGCGACAGGCATGTACATGCTCAAGTGCCTAGAACTTAAAAAGGAAACTCTTCACAAATGCAAACTGACGAGGAACAAGTGCTGATATGAAGAGCACCCTTTGTTTCCATCTCCCCTAGGTCTTGGTACAAGTGACCTTTCACAGCTAACTTCTTTTTTTTTTTAATTTTTATTGTTATTCAATTACAATTGTATGCCTTTTCTCCCCATCCCTCTACCCCACCCCAGCTGAACCCACCTCCCTCCCCCACCTCCACCCTCCCCCTTGATTTTGTCCATGTGTCCTTTATAGTAGTTCCTGTAATCCCCTCTTCCTACTGTCCCCCCCCTCCTCCCGGCTGTTGTTAGATTGTTCTTAACTTCAGTGTCTCTGGAACTGGACAGCATTATGCTACGTGAAATAAGCCAGGCGGGGAGGGACAAATACCATATGATCTCACCTTTAACTGGAACATAATCAATAGAAGAAAAAAGCAAACAAAATATAACCACAGCTAATTTCTAAAGGCTGTTGTTGCTTTGGGTTGCTATTTGTTTTATAAATGGCCTCAAAGCCAGCCCCTCCCAAAGAACCAGAATAATCACAGAAAATATGACCTTAGCCTTCTCATTTCTCTCAATTCCGAGACTAAGGAACTCTGTATTTACCCACAATGCTGGCGGATATGCACGGAGGCTTTCCAATGGCACTGGTGGGATGGACAGGGCAACTCCTACCCCAAAGGCAGTTAAGTTACATGACCAAGGCCTCAGTCCTGGAAGGCTGCACATAAAGAGGGCCTTCCTCTAGTGACTGGTGGTTTGGGTCCTAGAGCAAAGTCAGTTCCAAAAGAGAGTAGGTGGTTTTGAAAACAAGAGAGGTTTACCATATCCTGGAGACAGAAGTATAATTGTTGATTTTTTTTCCTACCTATCTGCTGATATGTAAGTCAAAGCACAATGAAAAATCTCTCCTGAGGAGCACATTTTCCACCACTATGCTTCTCCTTCAGCAAAGATACTGGTGCATTTTAATTCTCCCTTTTCCTAGGAGCTCTGGGAACAGCTCTTCTCCAAAAATTACCTAACCCTGGTAACAGGTGGCACTTAAAAAAGTTACACTCCCCTCAACCAAATGAAATATAATAAAAAATAAAAAATAAATCCATGCACCTGTCTATCCACCCACCTCCAAACCACTCTTTTCATACTTCTGTCATGGACTCACCAGATTCCTAGGCTGCCAATCTCAAGACAGCTTGCACCATGGAGCCAGCCCATTGATGAAAAGCAGGAATAATTGAGCCATAATGTCCCTGGGAAGCCAAGCTACCCACAAGCGACAGCCTTCCTCCAAATTCTTTAGCTAGGACTGCACAATTTAAGGTAACATTCATATTACTCACAAAACTGTCATTAGGTCTCAAGCAGCCAAGCTACCCTGCCCCATAGAGATTACTTGGGTGTCAACTTCATACAACCAATATTTTTGCCCACTACATAAAACAAAGATGCCAAGCAGCTTTTCTTAGGTGAGGTTCTTAAAACTGCATTCCTATAGCTAATCCCTATTATCTTATCCCAACATCAAGCACCCAAGTTCACAGCAGCAGCCACCACCATAATAATGATGATGGTCATCACTATCACAGCTAAAATTTACTGAATGTTTACTCTGTGCCAGATACTATCTTAAATGCTTTATTAGTTTTTCATTTAATCCTCACAACAGCCTTTCAGGAAAGGTATGGTTATTATCCCATTTTACAAATATGGAAACTTGGGCTCAGAGAGGTTAAATAAATTTCCCAGGGTTACACAGCTAGTGGTAGGATTTGAACCCAGGCCTTCCCCAGCCTAGAGTCTGTACTGTTATCCAGTGTGCCACCACTGTCTTGAAATACACAGTAGTAGTAGTAGTACTACTACTACGAAGTGCTGACATTTGGTGAGTGCTCACAGTGAGCCAGAGCTTCTGCTACATGCTTGATTTAAATTCTTTCATTTAATCCTCACAACAACCCTATTAGGTAGGAACTATTACTATTCCCATTTTACAGATGAGTGAAGTTGAGGTTCAGAGCTATTAAGTGACATGCTTAAAATCATGTGGTGATGAAGGTCAATAACAAATACAGGAAATAGGGTCCAAAAGCTCAACCCACTATGCTGAGCTTACATTAGGAAAGAGGCATTTCAACTGCCATACTTAGTCAGACTCTCTGCTGTATCTCAGTCCAAACCTACAGGGTCCCGGCAAGAATCTGGCAAGTCAATGCCAGATTCTCCCTTTGAAGCCTGTTTAACCCTTCTGTGTACATGCCAACAATTCGGATCTGATTAATCTAGGAAGATGATCATGACTCTAAAAGTCTCTCATCACCTCCTTTTTCTCTCAACCTGACTTCTGAAGAAAGTACCTCATTTCCAGGAGTCTCTGCTAATGCTCTGCCCGGAACATCTAATAAGTGTTTACCCAGGGCTCCCAGAGCCATAGTTAAGGGCCTTAATGTGCAATCCAGCTCTGCATCTTATTTAATCAGCACCTGAATGAAATGTCTTTTTTGATAGCAACAGCCAGAGCACAGTTGGCCAGAGTCTTTCTGCAAACACAGCTCATCCACTAGCAAGGGCAATCCAATTCATAGGCAAAATATACTCTGAGTTAATGCAAATGGTGGTATGTAATGGAGATAGGGAGACTGAAGGCATAAGGATGGAGTTAGAATGGGTTAATGCTTTCTTCCTCATCCAGATAATGTTGCCTCTCCCCCTTCTACCCACCTAAACACCTGCCCACAGAGCATAATTTGGACTGTTTCTATCAATAGGCCAATCCTTTCTAACCTCCTAGCTCCTGCCATCTATTCCCTTCCCACAGAACTACCCACCCCAGGACAAGACTCATCCCTTCTTCCCTCAGACATTTCCTCTAGCAGCTACTGGAAAGGAACCGGAGCCAAGACATCTCCCAAAACCTCCCCCTTCAGGAACTCAGGCTGGCAGCAGGTCTAAGTCCCTTGACATACCAGGCACTGCCAGATATTCAAGTCATGGCCTGTTTAGCTGGCAGAGACCTGAGCAAGCAAAGAGTACTGGCACCCAGACGAGGAGGAGTCCTCTCCAAGATTTCAGATTTAACCACTGAGCCCAAGCACCTTAGAGGAAAACCTGTCCCGGGGGGTAAGCAAGTAGGGTAGCAAGACACTGATAACCCCAGTTCTCTGGGTGGGGCAGGTTGGGGAAGAGGCCAAAAACTGGGCAGGGGACAAAGGCCACAGCTCAAAAACATTGGGATACACCTCACCATTTGGAGATCAAATCAGAATAACAAGGCCCTTTTTAAAACTCATTCCCGCCCCCATGCACAGCTGAGTCTATGGACCATTCACACTTCAGTATGAATCTCTTAAATGGAAATGCTTTCTTCTAGTTCCAGATACCACCTCCTCTGACGCACTGGGCATTTTAAATTGTAGAAGAGATTGTTTGGGAGCTTGGAGTAGTCTGGATGGAGGCAAGCTTGCACAGGGAAGATGGGGGAAGGGACCTGGAAGCAGAGAAGAAAGAATAGGAAAAAGAAACGACAGCATCACATTTCATTAGTTCTGCTGCATACTTCAGTGGGTGCATCAAGCACTCAATAAGCCATTAAAAATCGTCTTCTGGTCACAGGTTGGATGACTGCTATCTCATTTTTTGTATTTAAAGTCTGCTCACTCTCATCAATGTTCTGTGTGTCTGTCCTTAACAGTGTGAGCCCTCCTTTGGGCAACAAAGAGAACACCATCTCACAAGCCCTTATACTGTTCCAAGGATTCATGGACCAGTGAAGCTGTCTTATTAACAGCCAAGAAACAACAGTGTTCCTACAGTTTTACTTGATTTGCCAACGGAAAAATAAGAAATCTGCCCCTGATAATAATATTCAAATGACTCCAAGTTACAGTTGAGACACTTTCCTGTTAAAGACAAAGTAACTTTGCCTTTGCACATATTTCCTACTCCATGAATTGCCTTCCTTCCTGCAACATCCAGTGAACTCCTACTCATTCATTCACACATGTTCATTGAACCCTATTAGAGGCACTAGAATAGAAAACAAGACACACAAGGATCTCCCCTCTTATGGAACTAATGTGTCTCCTTCATGATCCAGCTAAAATGTCATCACCTCTAGGAAGATTTTCTTAATCACACTAGAAAAGAAAAAAGACCTACTGTGCTCTATGCTTTGTTAAAATCTCTTACTGTACATGTCATGCTGCAATTTACTTGCTCTTTTTTCTTGCCTGTCTCATCTAAACTGTGGACAACACAAGGACAAGGAATGTTTCTTGTTCATCTTTGAATCTCCAATGCCTGACACAATGTTTGACATATAATAGCACTGGATAAATGTTCACTGAATGGATACGAAAGTGAATAAATTCCCATGAGCACTTAAGAGTCCTACAAACAGAGTGAACATGCAATAATTATGTGTCAATATTTTCTATTGTTAGTTCCTGAAGATCTTAGAGGTTGGAAGGAAGAAGAGGGAATGTAGAAGGACGAGGAGGTGCTGAAGGAGGCCTGGCTGAAATATTCCATTGACATAACTCCCAGTCACCAAACAAGCCACTGGAACTGTAAAGCCATATCACAACTTGGGGCCCTCAACCTCTAATGTCAATCACATAATGTAACACCTATATAAACACCGAAGTACCGCCAGAAGACTAAATGCCCTGCCCACAGGGCACTTATGCCAGACAGGATGAGAATGTGAACCAACTTTTCACCTAAAATATTAACTACTACATAATGTCTGTCAAAACAGGGTCCAAAGTTCACCAGCACCAGAATTAGTCAGGGGCTTACAATAAATGTAGATCCATCCTTGCCCTACACCTATTCAGACTCTATGTAGAGAGCCAGGCATCTGCATTATAACAAGCTTCCAAGGAAATTTTTCACAAAGGAAGTTCAAGAATCACTGCTCTCCACACCCATGGTCTCTTCATATCCTCTCAGCCAGTTATTGGCAGAAGAGGAGCACCAAAGACAAGACACCTTCCATTTAACAAACCATATGAAAGATTATAGATGTGTTAAAGCTCCATGGGAGGAGGATCTTTTCACAATGTATACCTATGATAAACCATCATGTTGTACACTTTAAATAATCTCACAAACTTCCTTGTTAATTATATCTCAGTAAAGCTGAAAAAATATAGCAAAAAATTTAAAAAGACATGAAAGACCAGGAGAAGTCAAGAAACTTGGCTGTTCTTGCAGAAGGTATTTTAATGAGGCATGATGGCAACCAGCTACCCAGTGAAAAATACTGAAGGGAAGATTGATGGAAAGTGAGTCACTGGCCTAAGAACACTTTTAAAAAAAATTTGAGCCCTGCCTGCTGTGGCTCAGTGGATTGACCATGTGCTGTGAATCAAAGAGTCACCGGTTTGATTCCCAGTCAGGGCGCATGCCTGGTTTGCGGGCCAGGTCCCCAGTGGGGGCCGTGTGAGAGGCAACCCCACATTGATATTTCTTTCTCTCTCTCCTTCCTGTTCCCTTTCTCTAAAAATAAATAAATAAATAAAATGTTTTTTATAATTTTAGTAGGGCAGGGGAGAGTAATGGGGGGTAAATGGGAACAACTATAATTGAACAATTTTAAAAAAATTTTAATCAAATAAAAAATTTTAAAAATTTATATGATATTAAAAAAGGACAAAAAGAAAAGTAGGCATGTCCAGATGTCTACAAAGGGATTAAGATCAAGATCCTACAGCATAATTTCCTTATTAGGATGAAAGGGAGAGATTACTTTGGGCAGAAAATGGGTGGGCCACAGTTCTAATAACCAGCTCTTTGTGATGGAAATTCACCAAAAAGGTGTGTGAGCTGGAGCCAAAACTGCCTCTCTCCTCTGGTTATTTCAAAAAACAGACAGGAGATTCTCCTAATGGGCACAAGGAGACATAGGAACCATGCGCATGGGACCTCAAGGGAACACAGACAGGGCAAAGAGAGAGAAAAGAGAAAAGGGAGTAATAAAGTCAGCTATGTCAGTCAGTCAGTCAGCATTATCTAGGCACAAATTAAACAATTATTGTGCATGTATGCTACTGTATTAAGCTCTGCAGTGGATTACAAAGAAAGACACACTATTCCTTTCCAATAAAAAACAGAAAAGTATTCCCGCTAATAGTGGAGACTGAACGAACACGCCAAAACAAGCAACCCAGTCAAACACTTACAGAATTACCTGCCTGTATACAAAGGTATAGTTTAGAAAGCCAAAAGTCTGAAGAATGTTCAGAGAGATCAGAAAGAAAGACAAAAGCTGTTACTAAAATGACTGGAATAGCCCTGGCTGCTGTGGCTCAATGGATTGAGCACCGGCCTGTGAACCAAAGGGTCACCGGTTTGATTCCCAGTCGAGGCACACGCCTGGAGTAGGAGGCACACGCCTGGAGTAGGGGGCACACGAGACACAATCACACAATGATATTTCTCTCTCGTTCCCTCCCTCCCTTCCCCACTCTCCTTAAAAAACTGGAGTCGGGTCAAGGTCATCTGCAAGGGAGAATCCTCAGGAGTCCCTACAGAAGGGAGGAACACATGGCAAATCCCATGAAGACAACAAAAAATTCAGGGGTCCTGTGGATCACCCCCTCAGTAGGAGGCACAAAAGCAAGCCCCACTATAGGTTATATTATTAACAGGTGCATGGTGAGAGAAGGCTGGCAAGTACATCTTTCAAGTTCTCTTCTAGCTATAGGCTGCACTCTGGTTAGTTTCAGCATCTAGGCTGCTGTGCAGTGCATTAGAAGGGTATGCAGGCACAGGCCAGGATCTAGAGAAAAGCAACAAAAGGGATCAGAGGAATGGATTATAATGGCTATCAAGAAAGGTGAGTCCTGACTGGTGTGGATCAGTGGGTTGGGCTTTCCCGAAAACTTAAAGGTCACCAGTTCAATTCTCGAGGGCAAATCAAGGGCACATGCCTGGGGGTTGCAGACCAGGTCCCTAGTTGGGGGCACGTAAGAGACAACTGATTCATGTTTCTTTCACAATCAATGTTTCTCTCCCTCTCTTTCTTTGTCCCTTCCCTCCTCCCCCTCTCTCTAAAAATAAATAAAATCTTTTTTTAAAAAAAGAAAAGTGAAAAGGAATTGAGGTTTGTCAGTTTCTGAGTCTGAGGTCAAAATATATTAGTCATCTGTCAGCTTTGATCAGCTTTGTCCAGGTTCCCGGTTTAAGTGACCACCTAGTTATTCAGAGGATTAAAATGCTTTGTTTGCTCTCGGCCCCTTTCACCGAGAAGATACAGATAGGAAAAGGTTAAATAACTTGCCCAGGTTCCCTAGCAGGCAATGAACTCAACTAACATCATAATTTTAAATCCCAGGGCTGTCTGCGGGCTGTGTAATCCACCAATCCACACCATTTCTCTTTATAATGGATGCCCCCAAAAGACCATAACAATGAAAGATGTAAAAATTCTCTGCAAATTTCCATGTGGGAAAATAAAATAAACTAAAAAGGAATGTCAAGCCTCACTGCTGAGGCCCATATAAACATCATCCCTTTGTGTCCCCCTAGACTGATGATACAGGACACAGTCCATCTGATAAGCTAACAGCAGACGGCTGGATCCCTCATTGTACCCATACCCACCAACGTAAATTCCAAGCAGGAGCCATTATCCATGCCCCAGACAACAGATGGGGATGAGGAGGTATGGCTGTTCTGAAGTCAAGAAGAAGGGGTAGGCACACACAGAAAAATCCTAGTTCTCAAATCCATGAGGTTTTCTGTAAAACAAATCCATCACAGGGCAAATGGAGCACACTGGTATATATTTAGCTACTTCCAAAAGGTGTCACAAAAAGATCAGGACTGTTTTGAGTATGTGCCATTCTATACTTTCAGCAAGGAGGGAGGAAGTAAAGAAATCAAATGATGAACCAAAAGCAGGTAAGTCATATTTGGTGGAAGTCAGACTTCTAATATATTATGAAGAAGACAGAAAATCAAATAGCAAATGGCAACTCTAAAAAAGAAAGGGGCTCACTCAACATTACTGGCTAAAAACCAGTGGCTTGGGGTTATGCAAATGAGAGCATCAATTATTATTTGCCAGATGTCCAGCCTAACCCAGCCTGACTTCTGTACATACAACCTTGAGGGTTAAATGCACTTAGTGTGCCTCACTAAGTTCACTGTCCCATCCGATGTTGACATGGACACATACAGAACCAACAGGAATTGGACAATTAGACAACGCATTCAAAATGGGATTTTTTTGTTAAGTTTCTAAGGCAGAGACAATATAACTGTACATACATAAGAGAGATAAAGGGCCACTAAGACCACTGGTCTTTACAGATACAATCAGTCAAGCTGTCTGGCATTTTAACCCTTCTGCTGAGAAATTATAGATTTTAGGGCTTAAATAGCTATGAGAATCTCTTTCTGCTAAAGCCCCAACTCCCAACAGCGGCAGCTCAGTTCTTAAGCCACCTCTGCCACTAACTTGGCTGTATGATTTTTGGTAAACATCATGGCCACTCAGTAAATTCATTTCCTGTCACCCACACCTGCCAAACTAATGTGCATAAGAGGACTAGCCATGCTTGAAGAAATACTTATTGGTGTAATTGGTAAATGGTACTGATATTCAGCAAGGAGTTTAATGATGGTGCTGCTTACTGATCCTGCTTGAGGATCCAGCCTGAGTTTAGATGTGAGGTGATGCTGCTTCAATCATACAAACCTGTATCAGTCTACAGTCAAAGGGCTTTTGAGAAAACAAATAAGACCAAAAAGAAACCTGACGCCAGGAATGTTAATCAAGAACAGAACTTAGGCACAAAAACTGCCCTTCCTAATGCTTCTAAAGCTGGCAAGGTGGCTAAGGGGAGGGTCTGTGTGACAAGGTTTTGAGAGTTAAATATTTTATAGACTGCAAAATGGGAGATGGGGAGACTAACCAACTTAACTCCAACTCTTCTACTTCCTGGGGTAAAGCAATACCATCCTTGTTATAGACAAACCTGCACTGACTCTGAGGAACAAGGCCTTTCTATAAAGCCAAAATAGAGTCATTCTGTTGGGTGATACACATGAGAAATGTTTCTGCTAAGCTCTCCCTTTTATTTCAGCTAATGTCTCCCTTCCCTTATCAAGACCTGTGATCTCCATAGAATTTACTGCCATAATGTAGCCTAATTCAGCTAACTGACCTGCCAAAGCATTTCTTGATACTTAGTATCTCCGCTTTGGAATATACATAGTCACAGGAAACATTTTAACATCTCTTTGTCCAGGCTGAAGCCTTTCTAAGAATCTTTTCTTAACCTTAATAAGAAAATGTGTGCAAAAATGCCTTAAAATAAACAGTAAAGTACTAGATAAATGTAAGGTAATATTAACCATACTTACTATCATTACTCATTGCTGCAACCAAGTGAGGAAACTGTTGCCCACCATCTGTTGTGAATTTTTAAGGACTCACATCAACTTTTTAAAATACACACATTCATGCTTCCCAGGAAGAGCCAAAGGTAGGGTATTGGAACATTGGCGTCATCTAAGACTAAGTCCCCCAGTAGGCTAGAGATTACTATTTAAATGATACAAAACAGGGACTTGGAAGTAAAGGGTAGAGGAATCTAATCCTGAGTGAGCTCAAGGATTCCTCAGCATAGCTCTGTTCAGAGCTTGAGCTAAGCACAAGACAATAGAAAATACACAGGTGACAGAAATCAGTCCACAGCCCCCTAAACATCCATCTGCAGCAAACAGCTCTAAGTGCCATCATCATCTACACATACCCCCAAGGGTAACCTGGTCAGGTTAGCTTCTCTGGGGAGACAGAAGTTTAGCAGCAAAAGATGAATAAGGATGAAAGATGAACAAGTCCACCTGACCTCAACAGAGAAGAAACGAGTTTCCTTTTTCCACCCGAAAAGGCCAAAATCATTTCTAGAATAGTTATCTGTTGCATCCCCAGCCACTGCTTAAAGGAGAAAAGAATTGCAGAACATGGGCTGTCAAGAGCTAGAAGTGAAACTCTGTTTCATTTTGCAGATGGGAAAACTGAGGTCCAGGAACAGGTACTTTCCCCAAAGTCACACAACTAATTAATGCCAGCATTAAGTCTGCAGAGACTTCTAAAAACCTCTCAAAACCTTTCCACCAAAAATCATGGTGCTGCCAGGTTTGACATCATCACATCAGCAACAGCTCCAGTTGGGCTGAATTTAATCCTTTGTTGACCTTCTAGACATGTGGCTGCCAGAGGCCTCAAGACCCCTTTGTGGAAGAGGCACCCTCTGACCCTGACCACCTGCCATCCAAAAAAAGCACTCCTGTCCCAAGAGCCTCACGCAGCAGCGGCTGAGATGTGTTGTTTCCTCTCATTAACAAAAAGGCCATTCATAAAAATAAAAAAAATAAAAAGAAGAAGAAAGAAAGAGGACTGGCTCAAATTTAACACAGAAGGTCTAGCTGGGAGAACCCTGGGTTTTCTTCCTGTGAATGGCATCGTTTTCCAAGAAGCCCTCGCTTTAAAAAAAAATCCTGCCCCTTCCAACCCTTCTCAATGATGAGAGCCACTGAATTAATAGCAGCTTCTTATTCCAAAGCTATCTGCATCTCTTGCCATATCTACAGAATGGGAAGGGCTTGATGCCATTTACCACATTTTACAGATTGGGAAACGGAGGCTAGGAACCTGCAGTCAAAGGCGCTCCTAGAACACAGAGGTAGCAAGCATGCAGGCTACAAGTAGGCATTGCCATGCTGATCAGCCTCAGCCTCCCCACAGAGGCTGCCCTGCCATCCAGTGGCAGCTTGCAAGTCCAAAGAGGGTGGGTTACCTTTCCTACCCAGATGATAATTCATTTTTTGGCCACAGACAAGTGACTTTGCTATCCCTGGGCCCCCACCAAGCTTGTAAAATAGAGACAATAATCTTAACCTGCTGTCCCACACAGGGCTGTCACAAGTCTCCTGAGAATAACCTACAATTATAAAAGCAATAAAGATTCTAACGACAGGTTTCAAAACTATCCCTGAATAAAAGACACCAGGTTTTTCACCACCTGAAATTTACAAAAAGGTTTCTTTCCCTTTCTCTTCTTCCTTCTCCTTCATGATTTCATAGTTTTAAAACACCTCTTCACACAGAGTACAGAAAGATAGTGTAACTCTTGGTCCTCAACAGATTATTTTTATGTATCTGGCACTTTCCTTTTCAATCCCACTTGTTTTTCTTAGCATAGCTAATGGAAGGTAAAGAAATCAGCTCTGAGTGCTCCTGGACCGTGACCACGGGAGATAGAATAAGAGTGATAAGATAGAAAGGCTTACAAAAATAATAATAAATACCCTCTAATCATGGATAGAAACCACCAAACCAAAGTTCACAAGTCAGCCTGGGGCCTGTTCTCACTTAGTAAGAGCTTGGTGCTGCTCTAACCCTCAGAATTCAAAGGCAGACTTCACCCTAATAGCCTAAACTCCAAAATGAAAGAACAATTAAGGGAAACCTGCACAAGTATTTCTCCAAAGTACGGTCATGGAGAGAAGGAACCTTATGTGATTACCTCCAGGAAAGAAATGTCACCAGGCCTCTGGGAATTAACTGTGACAGAGGACAGGGGGCTGGGCTATGCTCTCCAGATGTGATTCAGAAAGGGCACCTGGCAGGGGCTGGACTTCCTGATTGTGAAAAGCCCCAGCAGGGCTGGGAGGGGACAGGCAGCCAGCCTGAGTGCAACTTGGCTCTGGCACTATGTTCTTCCCCTCCGGTGTGAGGCTAATGCACTGTTCAGAGGTGAAAGAAAACAAAGTCTAAGATATGCACAAAAACAGCAGATCTTTGGAAAATCAGTTTTAAGAGTCCCCCTTTCCACAGGGATAAGGTGCTCTACACTGCTGAGTGTCTTGAGCACACAAGTGACTTATCACTAAGGCTGCCCAGGAAAAATTCAACAAACTCACATGCATCATGGTGACCAGGTGACAGGGGTTGAGCAGGTAGATGACGGTCTTGGTGGCGAACTTAAAGCCCACCTCCACCCCGAAGGTCAGGCACAGGGCTACTAAGAGCAGATTCTTGCTCAGGCTCTCCTTGCCTTCCTCTGGCCGCTGGGTCACCTGCTCTGGCTGGCAGCCACGGCCATCCCTACCGTCCTCCTTCGTCTGCCTCAGGATGTGCCGCAGGGCGACCAGGATCTCCAACAGGGCCACGGTCAGGACCACCACACTTTCCAGCAGCCGCTGCTGCCAAGAGAGGAAGGCAGCACAGTCGGGGCCCCCATTGCCTGCAAAGCTGGGGTCTACACCCCCATAGAGCCAGTCCAGAAGACTTTGGTAGCTATACCGGGACATGATAGGAAGCGGTTCCCCTCAACCACCGTGCAGGAAACAAGAGTGAGATGGAACACAAGCTCAGAGAGTTGCTCGGGTGGTGGGACCTGTATGGAGGGCACACCCCCACACCCGCACTCCACTCCAGACACGGGGCCACCGAGAGCAGGGGAGGGGAAGCTACATTGTAGGCCTGGGGTTAAGTGCTGGCTCTAACTTGTCCCCACGGCTGTCTGGGGAGCCCCCCGCGTTTCTCCAGTGGCCACCAACGAGGCAGGGTTGAAATGAGCCGTTGGCCAATCTAAAAGGAGAGGAAAAAAAAAAAAAAGGTCTCAAAGAGGCAATTGCATCGGGAATTACGAAGCGGGGAAGGGTAACTAGCGAAGGAAGAAAAAGGGAACCGGGACATTGGCGAAGCAAGCAGGGGTCAGGGGAAGCCGGAGGCCGAGTGGTTCAGGGCCGAGGGGACCCAGCCGTGCCGCCGGAGCGAAACAGGGGGTAACAGGGTGAGAGGGAGGGTACACGGGGAGGCCAGGAGAGGAACTAGCGCGGCCGGGTAGTCGGGGAGGGCGGCGGGGATGGCAGGGACGCCGGACTCCTCCTCTCACGCACTCGCCACAGAGAATCGCTTACTCCTGCAAACGCGTGGCCGCCTCTGCCCCCAGCTAGCAACTTCGCCGCCGTCGTGTCCCTCCGGCCAATTTAGAGCCGTGCGAGTCCAGCCACCCGCCTCCGGGTACACCCTCGAGCCCCTGCTCCACCTCCGGCTCCCGCCCGCTGGACAGCACCTCCCCCACCCTGCAGCCCGCCCGGGACCGACCCCCTTAGCGCGGACAGCGGCGGGAGGAAGCCGGCAGGGAGAAAGGAAGGGAGGGAGAGAGGAAGGGAGGGCAGCCGGGCCAGCCATGGGCTGGGCTATGGGCCGGCCCCCTCCCTCCGCCCCAGCGCCGCCTGTTCCCGCACCTCACGCCCGGCTCCAGGAACCGGCCACCGCATCCCTCGGGGTTCCACTCACCGGCAGCTCGGCCCGCCGCCCCGGCTCGGGCCACCTCTCGGCTCCCGCGCTCCCCGCACCGCGGCGCTCGTTTCCCCGGCGGCCACAGCCACCGCCGCCTGGCGCGGCTCCTCCTCCTGTCTTCTTCCCCCTGCAGCCGCTGCGCTCGCTTCCTCCTCCTTCCCCTCCCTCTCTCCTCCCCCTCGGTGCCGCCGCCTCCTCGGGGTCGACTAAGCCTTGCTCCCCCACGCACGGACACCAAGACTATCCTACCTCGCCTCCTTCTCTCTTCGGGACCCCTGGCTCCTGCCACCGCCGCCCCCAGTCACACCTCCCACCCTGCGTTTTTTCGGCCCTCCCTGCCCTCTCCTTCGTCGGGGCTCAGTCCCCGCCTCCTTCCCCTCCTTCCTGGCCTGCCTCGTATTCTACTCTCTTGAAGCCTGCTTGCGGGCACATTCACCTTCCTTCCCCGACGAGTGCAGAAGGCGCCTCTTCCGTGAAGTCTATTGACTGACTTCACATCCTGCGACTCGCTTCTCCAGGGCACTTTTTTCTACACCGGACACCTTGTAGGCACTCAGCTGGCCCTTACTAAGTTCTCAGGGCGGGGCGGGGGTGGGGGGCACTGAAGCCCAGTGCTGAGCAGCTGGCCCAGCTTTGCTTTGGGGTGTTGCTTGCGTCCAGCCTTCTGCTCCTTGACACTCCTCCTTTTTCCCCTGGAATAGTACACTCGTGCAGCACCAGGATGGCAGCTTCTCTCACCTCGCTAGCCGCATCACCACTCCTCACACTTCAGTGCTTAAGATAGCGGCTTCTAGTCCTTCTTTTCCCTGCCCTTCCCCCTCCTGTTTGAATCGGGTATTTTTCTCTCTTTACCTTAGTCTACACAGCCCACCCCTGCCACTTCCTCTCCAAGCCCTCTGTCTCCCCTTTCTCCTACTATTCCTTCAATCACAGACTTACTGGACCAAAACAAACTTTCCCTGACCTCTTTCACTCTCCTCCTTGCAAGGTAGCTGCTGGTTCCCAACTTGCACTTGGCAAGGAGTCCTAACACTGAAAGGCCAACCAGGGTAATGTGGTTATGGATGTGCCCAAGAATTGCATAAGGACAGCTGATTAAAATAGGGTCCTCCCTTCCCTGCTGCTTTCTACCCATAGGCTATGCTTCGCTTTTCTTGGAACAAGGAAACAGGAAAAGGACTTCCTTAAAATCTATCTCATGTTACTTTAATATTTATTGAAGACTCACAATGAGTTAGGACAATATTCACAAAAACAGAGTTAGGCACCTTGCCTAGGAAACACTTCCGGGTGTTGGCTGCAAGCCAGACTCAAAATATAAAATACAATCTACTGTATTATCAGGCCATTGTTCTCCCATTCTTTCCAAGTCTGGTTTTCACAACAAATTACGGCCTCAGAGCCAAGAGCCTTGTTTAATCCCAAGCTTCTGTACAGCCTGTACTATAGGCCCAAGGCTCTTCAAGTGCTAATTAATAAAGAATAACTACAACCAAGACTTGACACAGAGGCTTACTCATTCATTCTCCTTAGGTGTTTGTTAAATCCTCTGCAACACAACCAGGAACATTAACTATAAAGCTGCAGAGCTCCTGGCAACGACATGCAGCATCTGGAGACCTCAAGTTCCTATGTTCAAGGAAGTAACAATGTGGTGTGAAAAACAATATAAATGGAGCCCTTTAAAATGGAGTTGGAAGGACTTCTGGTCAAGATGAAGGCATAGGTAGATTTGCTCCACATCCTCACGCAACTACAAGAGGGATCACTACTAACCTCAAAACAAAAACACCCACACCTGCCAGAAAGTTGAATTGTATGGGAGTCTGACCACCAAGGATTAAAAGAAGCCACATGCATCCAAATGGATGGGAGGGATGGAGTTATGGAGCCAGGGCGCACAGGATGCGGTGTGGTGCAAAGAGGTGGTGGCAGCAGTGGCAGATGGGCTGTTCCCACATTCACACATGCTGGATAAAAATTGGGAGGAATACCTTCGGAGCAAGCAATCCCAGCCACAGGCCAGATGATGCAGCCCAAGGATCCAGAGCTGGGAAGATGAAGCCTCATAACTTCTGGCCGTAAAAACCAGTGAGGGTTGGGGTGGCAGAAGAAACTGCTGGTTACTCAGGAGAGTCTGTTTAAAGGGCCCATTGGAACCTAAAATGTATGCAAACCCACACACTCTGGGAATTACCACCAGGGCAACAGCTGGAAGGGTGACAGTCACATAAGGAAGTACGTAAAATGACTGGAAATGGGGTGAGTGCCAGGCAAGCCTCCAGAAGCTAGGCATCAGCATTGTTCCCTCTCTGACCCCTCTCTCCCACACAGCACGACAAAGTAGTGAAGTGGGTTGCCCCACCCTGGCAAATACCTAAGGCTCTGCCCCTTACAACTTAACAGGTGCACTAAGACAAAGAATCAAAGCAGTTCTACCAAATACACAGAAACAAACACAGGGAGGCTGCCAAATCAAGGAGACAAAGAAATATGGCCCAAATGAAAGAACAGAACAAAACCCCAGAAAAAGAACTAAACAAAACATAGATCACCAACCTATTAGATGCAGAGTTCAAAACACTGGTGATCAGGACACTCAGAGATTCACTGAGTACGGCAAAAATATAAGGGAAGAAATGAAGGTTACACTAAGTGAAATAAAGAAAAATCCACAGGTTGTTTGTTTGAAATGTTTCTATCTTTTTAACGTAGGCCTGTATTGCTATGAACTTTCCTCTCAGGACTGCCTTTGCTGTGCCCCATAGCTTTTCGGTTGTTGTGAGTTCATTTTCATTTGTTTCCAGAAAGTTTTGATTTCTTCCCTAATCTCGTTCTTGACCCATTCATTGTTTAATAAATTTTAGACTTAGAAAAATCTCATGAGAACTAATATTTAATTCAAAATCATTTTTAATTTCTGTTGAAGGTAAGCTGTGAGTTAAGACAGCTGTCTCTAAAACAAAAGGTTTTGTTTTGTTTTGTTTTTAATATATGTTTGGAAAAAAATCCACAGGAAGGAAACCAACAGGGAAAGAAGGGAAGCCCAGATTCAAATCAACAATTTGGAACATAAGGAAGGAATAAACATTAAACCAGAACAGAATAAAGAAACAAGAACTCAAAAAAATGAGAAAAGTATCAGAAGACTCTAGGACATCTCCAAAAGTGCCAACATCCAAATCATAGGAATGCCAGAAGGAGAACAGGAGGAGCAAGAAATTGAAAACTTATTTGAAAAAATAATGGAAGAAAACTTCCCTAATTGGGGGATGGAAATAGACATACAAGTCCAGGAAGCACAGAGAGCCCCAAACAAGTTGCACCCAAAGAGGACCACACCAAGGCACATCATATTAAAATATCAGAGGTTAAACGTAAAGAGAGAATCTTAAAACAGGAAGAGAAAAGCAGATTGTTACCTACATTGGAGTTCCCATAAAACTGTCAGCTAATTTCTCAACAGAAACTTTACAGGCTAGAAGGTACTGGCAAGAAGTATTCAAAGTCATGAAAAGCAAGGGCCTACAACCTAGACTACTCTACCCAGTAAAGCTATCATTTAGAATGGAAGGGCAGACAAAGAGCTTCCCAGACATAGTAAAGCTAAAGGAGTTTATCATCACCAAGCCATTTTGACATGAAATGTTACAGGGACTTATTTAAGAAAAAGAAGATCAAAACTATGAACTTATAAAATGGCAACAAATTCCTAAGTATCAACAACTGAATCTAAAAAACAAGCTAAGCAAACAATAAGAACCAGAACAGAATCATAGATATGGAGATCATTTGGAGGGTTATCAGCAGGGAGTGGGGAGGGAGAGAATGGGGGAAAAGGTACAGGGATGTAGAAGCATAAATGGTAGGTACAAAATAGACAAGGGGATGTTAAGAACAGTACAGGAAATGGAGAAACCAAAGAACTTATATTCATGACCCACGGACATGACCTAACCCAGGGGATGGGGATCGCTGGAGGGAATGGGCATGCCGGGTGGAGGGAGCAAAGGGGGGGGGGAATGGGATTACTGTAATAGCATAATCAATAAAATATAGTTAAGAAATAAAAATGCCCAGTTGGGGTACCTGTCTGGGTTGCGGGCCAGATCCTCAATTGGGGGCTTACGAGAGGCAACCAATCAATGTGTGTCTCATGCATTGGTGCTTCTCTCCTTTCTCCCTCCTCCCTTTCTAAAAATAAATGTAAATAAAACTAAAAAATAGCCCTGGTTGGTGTGGCTCAGTGGATTGACTACTGGCCTGTGAAGCAAAGGGTCGCTGGTTCAATCCCCAGTCAGGGCACTTGCCTGGGTTGCAGACCAGGTCCCCAGTAGAGAGCACATAAGAGGCAACCACACATTGATGGTTCTCTCCCTCTCTTTCTCACTTCCTTCCCCTCTAAAAATAAATAAATGAAATCTTTAAAAAATAAAAAATAGAATGGAGTTTGAGCTTTCATCCCAGAGGAGCTTCCTTTCACATCGTACTCCTTAAATTTTTGGAATGTTAAAACTGTGCAAACTAACCTTTGAGTGGATTTAAAGCAGCACGGTATTCCAAACAACTGTTTGCGAAGATAACAAGAAAGCAGACATTTGTCAATATGGGACTGAAAATTACAGACCTTTGGAATTAATATCACTATGTCAACTTACCTTCACTTATAGAAATGCTTTCGTTCTATTCCTGTAGTTGTTACCCATCCCTTTCTCATAAATGTCCGTCACCTTCACCTTCTATTCAGAATGCTATTTGGGTTTCTGCCTGAATACTTTTGGATCTCAAATAAATGCTTGTTGCCTCTCACTTTGGCTTCTTATTTTAAGGTAACAGATTAGAACAACAGAATAAATGGCTTCATTAATCCCTCCAATTTCCATGCTGAACTTCAGTTGGGAATTTGGCCTACAGAATCCTTGTGTTTGCAAATTGACCATCTTTAATGACTGTAGCCAGGCCAACTTCGTCATGGAGCCACAAACTCTTTTTCATAGATAGAGTAGCCAAGTGTTTTTAGGTCCTGGATTCTAATTCTATTTATGTCTTTTTTACTTGCTGCAATTTATTCAACCTACCTGCGCTTCAATTTCCATCTATTAATTGAAGGGTTATTCATTATCATCCAATTCCTAGGATTATGCACATTTGAGTTGAATTATGTAGAATATTATGTAGTATCTGGTGCATAGAAAGTGTTCAGTAAACGCTACCCATTATTTTTACCCAGTTCCCCATCTGTGCATACATGCATGTGTGTGCACATGCATACACACTCAAATTCAGTGCCCTCTCCCACATGTGTATAAACAATCCTAGTCATCCTTCAAATCCCAAGTGAGATTGTACTCTTTCAAACCCCACCCACAGCTCCCAGAGCTCTGTCCCTCCTCTGAATTTCCATAGCAGGTATGGCCTGCACTACTCATTTTATTCTGAATCACATACTGCCTTCTATTGTTCTCTTATTGTTAGTCCTGTCTCCCACACTCAGATCTTTGATGGAAGGGGATGGGTCTTAATCTTTTCTACCACCCCACCCACCACAGCACCTAGCAGAGTGCCAAAGGCAGTAGGCAGTAGACAAACACTGGGAGATTTGTTGTCCCCGTAATTGAACTGAAACAATGTGTCAGTTTTTAGAAACTCAGTGTGTCAGGTTTAGAAAACTCATTCACACAATGTCCCGATCAGTTTCTTGCTGGGACACAGGCCAGAGGTTTCTTGTCTCCAAACAGTAACCAGAGCAAATGAGCTTTGCTTTTTAAGTACAGCCTTGAAGCGCACCATGAATGAGGAACGTGGAATCCAGGGTCCATTCAGTGAGACCTTAGGGAAAAGCATCTCTCTATGTTTCAGTGTACCCAGATAAAATGAAGAGCTTGAACTAGAATGGTTACTAAGATACTTGCTGGCTCTAATATTCTATGATTCTAGGAATTCAACCTTCCCGCCTTTTCATCCAAGTCATGTTTGGATCTTAAAGCAGAAAGCTGATCTACCTGGCTTGGTGATCTGAGCTCCTCTTTCCCCATTAAGACAATATCCTAAATTACTTTGTCCAAAATACCTTGCCAGCTATAAACTCAGCTGACCTCCTGTGAAGTAAAAAGTGTCAAAATTATTATCACAGGCAAACTGAGGCTCAGAGAGGTAAAGTGATTTGCCTAAGATCACACAAGTTGATGGCAGAGTGAGGACTAGAATTTGGGGTTCAGCATCATGGGCTTGCTCTTTGACTTGGCCATGTGACCTTTTCTCCTCCTGCATTTCATATACTTTCAATCCAGTCCTGTACCTCTACCCACAATCTAACCTGAAAGTTGAATGTGTGCATGATCACCCACAAGCAAAAAACAATGCATAATCCTCATATTATATCAAGTGTTATCAGTAAAAATAAACTGCATGTATATGGAGGAGAATGAAGAGAGAAGCCTTTGTCTTGATATATCTGCTTACTTCTTCTTTTTCCCCCCACAATCATTCCACACTAGCATTCTTTTCACAAATATTTACTGGGCCTCTACTATGTGCATAGGAATATGCTAGACATGTGGGCAAACTCTGCCTTCAAGAAGCTTAAAATACAGCTAGGCAGTCAGGATTCACAAACAAAGTTTGCTTAACAATACTTGGGGGAGGTATAATCACAAGGCAAGCAGATAAGAGCGCTGCCACAAGAGCAAATCTTGCCTGGTCAAGTGAGCTGCACAGGCCAGGAGGTAAAGACCAATTCAGGGGTAATTCAACACCTGGCAATACTCATCTATGGGTGAAAGTTCAACATAGCAGTGAAGGGGGCCAAATTTGTCACCCCAAAATATGACTCTTTGCCATAAGGATTATTCTAGGCTGATTATTTTTAAGAAACAGCAGACACAAGTGAAGCTCTGAAAACTGAGTAGAAGTTACCCTTTTGTAACATCTACTTTTATCAGGGAAATCTCCATTTGTAAGTGTCTCCCTCTCTGTACCGGGAAGAGAAGATGTCTAAATCCCTAGAAACCCTTATCAATGGAGAAGGCAAGAACTAAATCTGCATAACTACCACTGGTGACTGACCTCCCTCCAGGGACCCCAAGACTTTCATTTGCTTTAATCTGAAGATGGTGGCTTGGGTCATTTCAGGGAATCAGTTTTCCTGGCTGTCTCCCACGTATACCGGACAAGTACATATTATTAAACTTCTTTGTGGTTTTCTCCTGTTAATCTGTCTTTTATTATAGGTGTGGAGTTTCAGCCAGGAACCTAACAAGGTAGAGGGAAAATTATTTTTTCTCCCCCACAACAGTTCCTCCTTAAGGGGTACTGACAGGGAAGGAAAAGGAGGAAGCCTTCTGGAGTGTTGGCCGTGTGCTGTACCTTGATCTCGGTGGTCTTACCTGGGTGCACACATTCATAAACATTCATAGACCTGTATACTTCAGAGTTTTTCACTTTACCATATAGCAGTTACATCTCAATTTATTAAAAAGTTCAGAGAAGAGAGAAAACACCTGAAGTTGGAATTGTCAGTGTCCAATTAAAAAGAACTTTTAGGGCAGAAATCTTTTATGAAAGAAAGGGTTTATTGAGCCAAAAGCTCGCCAGGAAAAGATCAGGTCCTGAGGCATGAAGACTAAATCACCAATAGCAGGGCTAGGTGGAAAAGGTAAACATGCCCACCATCCTGGATTCGTTTAACAATTTTATACAGTATGTTTTAGGAAAGAAAGATATAAGTTGTTTTGAAGAATTTACATTGGCTACAGATAAGAGGGGCAGGAAAAGGTAAAGTGGGCTGGCAGTTCTAGGACAGGTGCACAGTTCTGAAAGTTAATTCGTAACAATTATAGGTGCAATGAACTGTCTCATTTTACACTATGTAATATTAATGCATATACATAAATTTTAAAAACCATTAGAACTACATTCCAAATAGTATATTTCATTTTAATGTTTAATAATTATTAATCAAAATTATATGTTTAAGCTGTTTGGATCAATGTATTTTAAAAACCATTAGAACTACATTCCAAATAGTATATTTCATTTTAATGTTTAATAATTATTAATCAAAATTATATGTTTAAGCTGTTTTGATCAATATTCTATTAACAATAATGATGATAATTACCCAGTCTTTTGTCAGTTGGCCCACTGCTATTAACTGGGTAATTACTCTCATCTCTTTCTTTCACTCTGTGACCCACTGTAACTTAATTTCAGACACCTTAGAATTTTTCTCTTGTCATCAAGAACATCTTCCGGAAGAAAGCAGTGGTGTTTGGGGATGTGAGTAAATTCAGCCTAGGGGTTTTCGGCTCTACCTACAATTTAGAATCAGCTGGGTAGCTTTTTAATAACACTAATTTTTGGAGGATCCAAGATGGCTGAAGAGCAGCTGGAAGCTCTGTCCACTTGCTCCCAGACCTGGACCGGTCTTGCAGCTAAACCACAGAGCACTCAACTTGAAAATCCTGCTGAGAGTGAGTGAGAGTGTGTGTGTGAGTGAGTGTGTACAAGGGCCAGTGTGCAGGGTGTGTGCGTGAGTGGGAGAGAGCCTGCCCGCCTGCAGGGCACGGGAGCGGGCAGCGCTGGCTCTCCTAGCAGAGCAGCTACCGCTGCTACTGCCCATCTCGGTACTTCTGGCTGCACAGATTTGGGGTGGGAGCCATTTTGAAGATTTTTAAATATCCCCATTGGGAACAAGCCTCCAGACAGCCCACACCTCAGCACCCAGAACTGTCTCTGTGCCCTCTGCCCTGGCAGGGCCGCACACCCCACCGCCGCCAGGAGCCAGGATCCAGGGACTACAGTACTTACTGGGGAAGGGGCTGTCGCCTCCCTGACCCGGGTTCCACGGTAACCGCAAACGGGATAGAATCTGACTGAGAAGGCTGTGGACCGGCTCAGGAGCAGCGAGCTCAGCGGGGCGGAGAGAGACGGCGGTGGAGGGAGCAGTGCTGGCTGCAGAAACAGCGTGGCGGGAGCAGGCCCACCAGAGGCTGAGAATCACCAGAGGGAGCTGCCAGAGTGCCCCACCACTGTCCTATGTCACGCTGTGGGACTCTTCCCATCGTCATCTGGGAGAGAGCCAGAGAGAAACTTTATCTAAAACTAACAGAGGCTCTGGCAAGCTGTGGCCAGCCCTGACTGAGAGAGACTTTGGGCTTTTGGGGGAGGGGAAGCGTATGGAGAACAGGCCCTTCCAGACCTTGGTGCTGCAGTGAGGGGGCCACACAGAAACTCTTTTAAAATAGGAGCTCAGGTGAAACTAGAAACTCAGCAGGGACACTGATTCCTTGCAAGAACAGCCAGGAAATGAACACCTGAGATTCACTGTAGCCAGGCAGGTCCCCTCACAGGCAGGAGTGCCCAACCCCCCATCTGTGGGACTACAGGCTCTGCAGATCATTGAAGCCAGGCCCTCAACTCTCCTCTCCTCCAGGCACAAATCGGCAGGGGAAAGCTAAAATCTCTGAAAGAGCCCTTATTACCAGACACTGTGACCTACACTGTTCCTTGGGCCCTGATCCACTGAAAGCAGCAGAGCAGAGATTAGAGACTGGTGCAACAAGGTTGTTCAGGGCCCTGCTCAGTCTCTGCGTCTAGACAGAACTGCTGTCAGAACCAAGCAGGAAACAGTGGCCCCTTTTACATGGACTGGCCACTGACAGGAAACAGACTAATTCACCAGAAACCATTCATTATTGGAAAAAATATGGGACAGACCAACATGAGTAGCAAGAGGGTAGGGCAACACTCCCACCATCTTCCCTGAAGTCTGAACAGTGCCCCCCAAGGGTGATCGAGGGTACCCGCTCTCCCAATAGCACCAAAGGTCCCCTCTGGAGGCAAGTGGAAAAGGTACTGGCAGTCCTCTCAGGGCATTAAGTGAACCACTCCTGGGCCCTGGGCTGATGGAATGCTGACAGAGCGGAACAGTGGGGACCAGCCAAATCTGAAGGAAACAGCCACAGACTGTGCATTACTTATAGTCTAGAACCGGCTCCCTAGGGCCAGTGGATAGGACACCATCTGACATTACCAGAGGCGGATCCAGAAATAGAAGACAGTAGTAACACTGAATTCTACTGAGATGAATTCCGCCAATGTCTCCTTCATTATTTGTGTTATTTTCTCTCCTGCGTAGTGTTTTAACTTTCATTTCTTTTCCTTCAAGTTTCTGCCTATTATTTTCACTAGTTTTTATATTTTAGTTATCTCAAATCTCATATTTTGCTTCTCCCTTCTCTTATTCCATTTTACCTTCTTCTTTCCTCTTCTTATTTTTGTTGTAAATTTTATTTTTTTCCCGCCCTGGCTGGTGTGACTCAGTGGATTGAGTGCCAGCCTGAGAACCAAACGGTCACTGGTTCTATTCCCAATCAGGGCACATGCCTGGGTTGCGGGCCAGGTCCCCAGTGGGTGGCACATGGGAGGCAACCACACATTGATGTTTCTCTCCCTTTCTTTCTTCTTCCCTTCTCCTCTCTCTAAAAATAAATAAAATCTTTAAAAATAAATAAATAAATTTTATTTTTTCTCTTGCTACGACTTGTTTCTATTCTGCACTCCTACTATTCTCCCCACCCCAGCCTCTCAAAACCATTTTTCTTGTGATTAGCCATCTCACATTCCTTTTCCAGGTCTTAAAATACCCTTATTCTCTCTCCACCTTCATCAATCTTTGCTCGTTGCTTCTTGATGTGGTGGTTCTTGTTACATTTCTTCAATTTTATTCCTAGATCTTCACTATTCTGCTATTTCAAATCTCAAATTTTACTATTCCTCTCTCCTACTCCATTTTTCCTTCCTCCCGCCCTTTCTTTTTTTGTTGTTCTAAATTTTAACTTTTCCCTGTCTTAGCCTAGTTTTCATTCCTCACTCTTAATATTTCTTCCCCCTTTGTCCTCTCAAAATCACTTTTCTTTCCTCTAGACATATGATAAGCTTTTTTCTCTTTTTTGTTTCATTCTTATTCCCATTCCACTGGTATTAATCTTACTCACTTATTGTTGATATTGCTGTGGTGGATCTTTTCCTCCAGTTTGGTTCCTAATTTTTTCACTATTTTAATTTTTTTAACCCTCATACATTATTCTTCCCTTTTCTTACTCCATGTTACCTTCTTCCTTCCCATACCCCCCTTTTAAAATTATGATGGAAATTCTATTTTATTTCTTTCTTCACCTTGTTTCTATTCCCTATTCTGATTATTTCCCCTCCCTCTACCATCTCAAAATCACTTTTCTTTCAGTTTGTCATCTCATATTCATTTTTCCTGTCTTATAATACTCTTAATATCTTTACACCTTTATTAATACACTCATGTTTTTCATACTGTGGGTGTGGGTGGGATTATTACTGTGAGTGTGGGTTGTTCTTCCTGGGTTGTTTTGTTCTGACAGGACCTTTACAATAGCATACAAGATGTGGTAGTTGGTGTGACTCTCAGACGGTAAGTGGGAGGGAAGACCCCACCAAAGAATGACTCAACAAGAACCAAAACTCAATTGCAATAAGAGAAAAAACATAAATGGCATAAAGGGCATCCCAAGAGCATCCTGCTCAGGAGATCAAGCAGACTGCACCATTGAGTCCCACAGGTCTCCTACCATAGATCACACCACGAAGACAGGGAATCAAAAGCAGGTCAATCTAATATGCAGAAACAAAAAAGAAGAGTCACATAAAATGGGGAGACAAAGAAACGACCCCCAACCAAAAGAAAACAAGGAATCACCAGAAGGCATGTCAAATGAAATTAAGGCAAGCAATCTATAAGACATTGAGTTCAAAATAATGGTTATTAGGATGCTCAAAGGTCTCAGCAAGAACTACAAGGAACTCTTTGGAAGCTACAGGGAATTTACTGGGAACTACATTGGCATGAAAAAGGACATCGAAACTATTAATAAGAGCCAGGAAGAAATGAAGAATACAATATCTGAAATGAAGAATACACTAGAAGGAATTAAAGCAGGCTAGATGAAGCAGAGGATCAAATCAGCAAGTTGAAGTACAAGATAGGAAAAACCTCCCAGAAAGAGCAACAAAATGAAAAAACACTCGTAAAGAATGAAGCTGGTTAAAGGGAGCTACAGGACAACAAGAAACATAATAATATTCGTATCATAAAGACACCAGAAAAAGAAGAAGTGGATCAAGGGATAGAAAACCTGTTTGAAAAAAGTAATAACTGAAAACTTCCCTGATTTGATGAAGGCAAAAGTCAGGCAACTCCAGGAAGCACAGAGGGTCCCAATCAAGATGAACCTGAAGAGGTCAAAGACATATCAAAATTAAAATGGCAAAAGTTAAAGTCAAGGAGAGAGTCATAAAGGCACAAAGAGAGAAACAGGTAGTAACATACAAGGGAGCTGTGATAAAGCCATCAGCTGATTTCTTGACAGAAACACTACAAGCCAGAAGGGAATGGCAAGAAATATTCTAAGTAATGAAAAGCTAAGGTCTATAAACAAGTCTCCACTACCCAGCAAGCCTCTCATTTAAAATGGAAGGTGAAATAAGGAGTTTCACACACAAAAAAGGCTAAAAAAATCTAACTCCACCAAACCGGCATTGCAAGAGATGCTAAAAGGACTGCTATAAGATGAAGAAAAAGAGAGAGAGAGAGGAACACAGGTACAAGAGAAAAAAAAATGGCAATGAATAGGTATGTATCAATAACAACCTTAAATGTAAATGTGTTAAATGCTCTAAACAAATAACAAAAGGTAACTGAATGGATAAGAAAACATGACCGGCATATATGCTGTCAACAAGATACATACCTCAGAACAAAAGATCTACACAGACTGAAAGTGAAGGGATAGAAAAAAATATTCCAGGCAAATGAACGTGAAGACAAAGCTGGAGTAGCAATACTTATTTCAGACAAAATGGAGTTCAAACCAAATGCCATTAAAAGAGACAAAGAAGGTCACTACATAATACTTAAGGGAATAGTCCATCAAGAAGATATGACCCTTGTAAACATATATAGACTTAATATAGGAGCACCTAATATATAAGGAAAATCTTAGAGATGGCAAGAAATATATCGACAGCAACACGCTCACAGTAGGGGATTATAACACCCTATTGTCAACAATGGACAGATCTTCCGAACAAAGACTCAACAAGGATATTTTGGAACTGAACAACATTCCAGGTCAAATGGTCTAAATTGATATATACAGAACCTTTCACCCCAAAGAAGCAAAATATACATTCTTTTCAAATGGACATGGAACAGTTTCAAAGATAGACCACATGACAGGACACAAAACAAGCCTCAACTAATTCAAGAAATTCAAATAATATCAAGCATCTTCTCAGATCACAATGGCTTGAAACTAGAAACCAACCTCAAGGAAAAAACTCTAAAACATTCAAATACATGGAGGCTGCATAACATGCTATTAAATAATGAACAGGTTAACAATGAGATCAAAGAAGAAATTTAAAAGTTGCTGGAAACAAATGAAAATGAACACACAACAGTCCAAAATCAATGGGACACAGTGAAGGCAGTCCTGAGAGAGAAGTTCATAGTAATACAGGCCTACCTAAAAAAAGAAAAATCTCAAATAAACAACCTAACACAACATCTCAAAAAAAAAAAAGCTAAAGGAACAACAACAAGCAAAGCCCAGAGCAAGTTACAAGGGAGGAAATAATCAACATCAGAGCAGAACTAAATAACATAGAGACTAAAAGCACGATTCTAAGGATCAGTAAACCCAGGAGCTGGTTCTTTGAAAAGATAAACAGAATTGACAAGCTTTTAATCAGAATCATCAAGAAAAAAAGAGAGAGGACCTAAATAAACACAATCAGAAATGAAAGAAGAGAGATTACAACTGATACCACAGAAATACAAAAGATTGTAAGAAATTACTGTGAAAAATTATATGGTAATAAATTGGGCATCCTCGGTGAAATGGACAAATTTCTAGAAACATACAATCTTCCAAAACTGAATCAAGAAGAAGCAGAAAGTTTGAATAGACTGATAACACTTAGCGAAATTGAAGCAGTAATCAAAAAACTCCTGGCACACAAAAGCCCTAGACCAGATAGCTTCACAGGGGAATTTTATCAAACATTTAAAGAAGAATTAACTCCTATCCTTCTCAACCTATTCCAAAAAATTCAAGAAGAGGGAGGACTCCCAGACTCTTTTTACAAGGCCAGTATTACCCTGATTTCAAAAACCAGGTAAGAACTCACAACAAAGAAAGAAAACTACATGCCAATATCTGTGATGAACATAGATGCTAAAATCCTCAACAAAATAAGGCAATCCTGATCCAACAATAAATTCAAAAGATTATACAGCATGATCAAGTGGGATTCATCCCAAGGATGCAAGGATGGCACAATATTCACAAATCAATAAAGGCAATACGCTACATAAACAAAATAAAAGACAAAATAAAAGACAAAAATCACATGATCATATCAATAGATGCTGTAAAAGCATTTCATAAAGTACAGCACCCATTCATGATAAAAACACTCAGCAAAGTGGAAATAGAGGGAGCATTCCTCAACATAATAAAGGCCATATATGAGAAACCTATAGCCAACATCATACTCAATGAGCAAAAACTAAAAGCTTTCAGCTTTCCCCCTGACATAGGAACAAGACAAGGGTGTCCATGTCCACCCTTTTATTCAACATAATATTACAAGTTCTAGCCACAGCAATCAGACAAGTAAAAGAAATAAAAGGTATCCAAATTGGAAAGGAGGAAGTAAAACTGTCATTATTTGCAGATGATATGATAGTGTACAGAGAAAACCCTATAATCTCCACCAAGAAACAACTGGACGTAATAAGTGAGTTTGGCATATAGTAGGATACGAAGTCAATACTCAGAAATCAAAGGCAGTTTTGTACACTAACAATGAAATATCAGAAAGTGAAACTAGGGAAAAATCCCATTCACTATAGCAACAAGAAAAAGAAAGTACTTGGGAATAAACTTAACCAAGGAGGTAAAAGACCTGTACTCAGAAAACTACAGAACAACAAAGAAAGAAATTAAGGAATATACAAATAAATGGAAGCATATACCATGTTCATGGACTGGAAGAATGAACATCATCAAAATGACTATACTACCCAAAGCAATCCATAGATTCAATGCAATCCGAAGTAAAGTACCAATGGCATATTTCACTGATCTAGAACAAATATTTCAAAAATGTATATGGAATCAAAAATGACCCCAAATAGACTCAGTAATCTTGAGAAAGAACAAAGTAGGAGGGATCACGATACTTGATATCAAACTATACTACAAGTGATCAAAACAAACTGGTACTGGCATAAGAATAGACAGATCAATAGAACAGAATAGAAAGCCCAGAAAGAAACCCATGTCTGTATGGTTAATTAATATTTGACAAAGGGGGCAGAAGCATAGTATGGAGTAAAATTAGCCTCTTCAATAAATGGTGTTGGGAGATCTGGACAGGTATATGCAAAAAAATGAAACTAGACCATTAATTTACACCATACACATGGATAAAATCAAGATAGATAAAAGACTTAAATATAATTCATGATGCCATAAGAGTTCTAGAGGAAAACATAGGCAGTAAAATTTTAGATATCCCATGCAGCAATATGTTTGCTGATATGTCACCTACAACAAGGGAAATAAAGGAAAAAATAAACAAATGGGACTACATCAAATTAAAAAGCTTATGACAGCTAAAGAAACCATCATTAAAATGAAAAGGGAACCAACCGTATGGGAAAACATATTTGCCAATGATACCTCAGACAAGGGCCTGATCTCCAAAATATATAAAGAACTCACACGACTCCACACCAGGAAGACAAACAACCCAATTAAAAAATGGGCAAAGGACCTGAACAGATACTTCTCCAGGGAGGACATACAAAGGGCCCAGAGACATATGAAAGGATGCTTGGCATCACTAGTCATCAGAGAGATGCAAATTAAAACCACAATAGTATACCACTTCACACCGGTCAGAATGGCCATCACTAATAAATGAACAAACAAGTGCTGGTGAGGTTGTGGAGAAAAGGGAACTCTCATACACTGTTGGTGGGAATGCAGACTGGTACAGTCACTGTGGAAAACAGTATGGAATTTCCTCTAAAAATAAAAAAAAAATGGAACTTTTTACTCAGCAATTCCACTGTTGGGATTATACCCTAAGAATCCTAAAACACCAATTCAAAAGAACCTGTGCACCCCAATGTTCATAGCAGCACGATTTACAATAGCCAAGTGCTGGAAGCAACCTGAGTGCCCATCAGTAAATGAGTGGATCAAAAAACCTGTGGTACATTTACAGAATAGAATAATTCACAGCAAAAAGAAGGAACCTCTACCCTTTGTGACAGCATGAATGGAACTAAAAAATATCATGGTAAGTGAAATAAGCCAGGCAGTGAGGGACAAATACCATATGATCTCACCTATAAGAGGAACCTAATGAACAAAATATGCAAATGTGCAAAATATAACCAGAGGCATGGAGACAAAGAACAGACTCGCAGCAACCAGAGGGGAGGATGAAGGGTGAAAGAAGAGCAAGGGACTAGTCAAGAAACATGTATGAGTGACCTATTGACACTGACAACAGGGTGGGGATTTACTGTACAAGCAGGGGTGGGCTGGGCAGAGGAGAGAGCAAAGGGGAAAATTGGGACAACTGTAATAGAACAATAATATATTTAATAAAAAATGAAGTTGCAATAACAAAGGCATCAGACAATAAAAACATTAAAAAAAAAGAAAAACACTAATTTTGGCCCTGACTGATGAGGCTTAGTTGGTTGGGTGTCATCCTGCAAGGTGAAACATTGCTGGTTCAATTCTCGGTTGGGGCACATGCTTGGCTTGTGGGTTTTCTCCCCAACTGGAGTGCTGCGAGAGACAATTGATATTTCTCTCTGACATCAATGTTTCTCTCCCTCTCTTTCTCCCTCCCTTCTCTCTCTAAAAATCAATAAGTAAATTTTTTTTTAATAAAATCAAATAAAAATACTGATTCTTCCGATTCACCCTACATCAACAAAATCAGAAGGTCTGGAAATAGGAGTTTAGTATGTGTATTTAAATTAAAAAAAATAATAGTTGACATACAATATTATATTAATTTCAGGTATACAGCTCATTATTCAACATTTATATAATTTAAGAAGTGATCACCTAGATAAATCTAGTACCCCTCTCACACCATATACAGTCACTACACTATTATTGACTATTTTCCCATCCTCCTAACCCCTCTCCAATCCAACAACTATCAAAATGTTTTCTGTACCTGCTAGGATTATATCCGAAAAACCCTGAAACACCAATCCAAAAGAACCTATGCACTCCAGTGTTCATAGCAGCACAATTTACAATAGCCAAGTGCTGGAAGCAACCTAAGTGCCCATCAGTAAATGAATGGGTCAAAAAACTATGGTACATTTACACAATGGAATTTTATGCAGCAGAAGAAAAGAAGGAGCTCCTACCATTTGCAATGGCATGGGTGGAACTGGAAAGTATTATGCTAAGTGAAATAAGCCAGGCAGTGAAAGACAAATACCATATGATCTCACCTTTAACAGGAACCTAATCAACAAAACAAACAAACAAGCAAAATATAACCAAAGACATTGGAATTGACAACAGGCTGACAGTGACCAGAGGGGAGAGGGGAGGGAATTTCAGGGGAAAAGGGTGAAGGGTTTGCAGGAACAATTATAAAGGACACATGGACAATAACTGGGGGGGTGGAAACAGGGGAGGGAGGTGGGGAGGGCTGGGATGTTGGGCTGGAGTTGGGGGGAAAGGCAGAAAACTATACTTGAACAACAATAAAAAAATTTAAAAAAATGTTCTCTGTATCTATGAGTGTTTCTGTTTGCTTGTTAGTTTATTTCTGTTTTTTATTCCATGGATAAATGTATGGTTTCCATGTCCTTTTCCATGCTGTTAAGTTTTCACTAAATTCCTCGAGCAACCTTATCATCATTTTTTTGAACTTTGTATCTGGTAGTTTGTTCACTTCCCTTTCATTTATTGTTGACATTTCTCCTTTTCTTTTATTTGGGACATGTTTCTTTGTCTTCTCATTTTGGTAACCTTCCTGTGTTTGTTTCTATGGATTAGGTAGAGTTGATAAGTCTCCCAGACTTGGTAGAGTGGCCTTATGTATAGGTTTTCTGTATTGTCCAGTGGCACAGCCTCACAGCCTCCCGAGCTGGATGTTCTGAATGAGCACACCACCCTCCATGTGGGCTGTGTGCACTGTCCTGTTGCAGTTGAGCCTTCATTGCTCTTGGCTTCACTGGTAGGGATTACTTACAGGCCAACTGGCTGTGAGGACCTGATGCAACTACAGAGAATGAGCTGCTGTGCAGGGACCAATCCCCCAAAGCAGTACTTGATTCAGTGGCGCTTTGGTGTTCGCCAAATCCATCACTTGAGTATGTTACTCATGAAGGTGGTTGGGTTGTAATCTGGCATGGTCTGAAGCTGACTACTGGATGCACTGGCCCTGCCACCTCCCAGGAGGTATAGGGCATCCACTGCCTATGCCCTGCCTAGGACTACTGAGCATGAGTTACAGAGTGATCTGCAGATGGCTGTTAGGTGTGCTGAGCTTAGGGGTACCCCATAGAGGCCAAGGTGTGAACTGAGGCTGGCTACATCTAATGCTATGTGTGGAGCCATTTAGCAAGAGGTGCAGGATATACAGAGGCCAGATACTGCTTTTTACAGATTTTAGGAAAGTCCAAGGCACGAACTAGAACAGGCAGTTAGTATGGAAAAGCCACTGGTAGCAGCTTGGGTAGGTCCATCAGTTGGGTGGGGTTGGGCCTTAGGGAATCACCAGAGTAAAGTAAACAGTGTGAGCCAGCTTGATGGAGACTCAGATATATTACCTGTTTTCAGGTTCTTTGTGGGGAATGGCTCAGCAAAGGAACAAAGGCCTCTGCCAGCACTTCTGTAATAGGGCAGCATGCATGGGGTCCAGCCATTTATTATTGTGTATGAGGTCAGTCCAGAAGGTATCTAGCCATGTCATATGAAAAATAGAAACATTTATTGAAGAAGATACAAGGTACAAGACACATTGCACGTAAGACAATGACACCTCAGTCCCCTTCAAAGTAGGCACCTTGGGACCTCACACAGTTTTCCCATCAGCTGCCCCATCGTATTTCCCTGAATCTCATTGACAGTCTGAAATCTCATCCCTTTCAAAGGTGATTTTAGTTTTGGGAAAAGCCAGAAGTTGCAGTACACCACATCTGGGCTGTAGAGGGGCTGAGTCACCTGGGTGATTTGATGTTTCACAAAAAAACTCTGTACGAGACATGATGTATAAACATTGTTGTGATGAAGCTGCCAATCACCAGTTTCCCATAGCTGTGGCCTTCTGAGTCATTCGACTAGTTTCCAGGGAGGAATGTCCAAGCTTAACGCAAAATTTGATGCAGATTTTTTGCTCTACTCGCTCAGTCATTTTGAATGCAGTGGCCACACAGCACACATGCTCACTCAACAGTGTCTACCACCCCCACTGACAAGTGAAGTCATCATTGTTCACACATGCACGTTCCAATCCACTCTCCTTGGCTGCCAGGTTACATCAGTGTCATGCAAACCATCCTCATTATATTAAAATGGCTGGACTTTTTATGGACAGACCTCATATAAATATAACACAAAGATTTGTGTGGTAGGAAATAGGGTTTTATTAAAAGGGTATCCAATTTGGAGGGGCTGGGAGTGTTCATATTCTGAATGCTTCTCTTCTACAAACACAGAACCTCCCTTGCTCTCAAAAAATATTGTAAACCAAAGTCATGCCCAGAAGTCCGTCATTATTGTTCATCCGTCCTTTTGAAGCTTAAGCTAGCCATGCAAATAGGTTTCCATCCTCTCTGGTATATGCAGTCATTGATTTCAGAGTCACCATCGTGTCATAAGAGCTCTCTCTCTCTCTCTCTCTCTCTCTCTCTCTCTCTCTCTCTCTCTCTCTCTCTCTCTCTCCCAGGGTCTGGGGTGCACTGCCAGGTTATTCCACATGCTTGTGCAGGACAAGCTCCACTCATGAGGAACTTCGCAGCTCATGCCTCCATGTGCTGTTCTCAGTTTCAGTGTGCTGCTCTCAGGGCAAGAGAGAGGAAGTTGCCCAGAACCCATGAGCCATGAGGCATTTGTTTATAGTGTCCCAAAGGCTGGAGCCTGGTGAGGCACACATCCCAGCGTGGAACCCTGCCTCTAGAGAGCTGGCTTCCAACCATGCTGTGCTTAAGCCCCAAGTGGGCCTGGCATCTTTCAGTCCCACAAGCACTCCCATCTATTGGGGCAAAGCAGGAGCCCAAGAAGCCAAGAAAGCGAGAGAGTGAGCCTCTGCCCATCTGCTGCTAAAAAGTCCTGTCCTAGAATCCCATGCATTTTGGAAGCCAGTCGAGTGTCCAGCTTTCCAACCAATGAGGGCCAGTGTTGGCCATATTTGTCTTTGCCCCTCTTCCAGCCATCATGTTTAGCAACAGGGCAGTCTTCAGTCATGTATGCTTCATACAAGGTCCCTTCTGCAGAGTTACGAGTTGCTCAGCTCTCTCGGGCAACCCATGCTGGCTTGTTTACAGTTTGCCTCAGGTAATCTTTCTGCTCTAGTGGCCCCTCCCTTTGGAGAACACAGGCCACTTTAATCTGCCACCTCAGCAGCTTTCCCCACTGCTTGCCTTCTCCTGGCAGGAGGGTGAGCAGCCTCTTGTACCAGATTGGAGTTCCTCTAGACTGTGGTCTCCCCTGTTCTCTGGTGATCTCTGGTCTGACTTACCTTGTTACACTCCTGTTTGAGAGAAAGCTGCCCCTCTAGTAATTGACCCAATCCCAGATAATTCAGTTCCCTCTGTATGCCCCCAGTACCTTTCAAGCTGCTGCTCAACTGCTGGAGCTCAGAGGGAATGAATTTGACTACGTCTGTGCACAGGCCCTATGAGAGGAACTGCCCAGGACTCCAGAAGCCCTCTGTCTCAGACACAATCCCCGCTGGTTTTTATAGCCAGAAGTTATGGGAACTTCTCTTCCTGACACTGGAACCCTGGGCTAGGATTTCTAATGTGAGGCTGGGACCCCTGCTCCTCAGGAGGAACCTCCACAGCTGAGATATCCTTTCAGATTTTTATCTGACACCCATGGGTGTGGGGCCATCCTGTTCTGTATCTCTGCCCCTCCTACCTTATTTTGATGTGACTTCTTCTCTATATCCTTAGTTATAGGACTTACATTTGGCTAGATTTCAGCCTGCTCTCCTTGATGGTTGTTCTTTAGTTTAGTTCTAATTTTGATGTGGTTGTGAGAGGTTCCAAGTACCGTGTTCACCTATGCCACGCCACCATCTTCTTTTCCAGTATGGGTGTTTTTTTAAAACCAGGGTTGAGAACTGCTTGGGTCTGATTCCTACAGCAAAAAAACCTAAGGCTGCTTCAACAGTAGTGAGTGGCCAAGGGTTCCTGTATACATTATGTCATTTAAGCCTCATGACAATCCTAAGAGATAGCTACTATTATTGTGATCCTCACTTTATAGATGAGAAAATAGAGGCTCAAGACATACTGCCTGTGTCAAAGCTGGGACTTTATCTGAGATCTGTTAGCCACAAAGGCAGTGAGTGACCTCAACCCATACACAATATTGCCTGTCAACCAAGCATGTTACTATGGAAGCACAGGCAGAGTTTTTGATGGATGAGCTGGCTGTTTATGAAGAGATCACTGCTTTTTAAATGACCTTTCTTTTTTATTGAAGGCTAATTTACATACACTAAAATTAGTCTTAAGTGTACATTTCCATGAGTTTGACAAATGTATAAACTCCTGTAATCACCACCCAGATCTTCTTGCCCACTCTCAGTTGATCCCCAACTCAAGAGGCACTCATTGTTCTAATTTCCATCATCATAAATTAGTTTCACCTATTCTTGAATGCCCTATAAGTGGAATCATACAGCATACACTCTAGTGTGTCTGGCTTATTTTGTTCACTATTCTGTCTGTGAGTTTCATAAGATCACTTTTTATGTCAGACAATGAATACTAAAATTCTAGAAGATGCTAAGTCAATCAGACTCAGGGCCCACCAGGGCTCAGGGCTTTAATTGCAGAGCTGGGAACTACTGTTGCTGGGAAGCCCTTTCCCACCCTGTCACTATTGTTGCAGCCATGCTCCCACAGCTAATATTATTAATGGGCCCCCCCATGTCAAATTTTTACTGAACTGTTTGAGACACTTGGAATACATTAACCTCATACAATCTGGGAAGCAGCAGAAGCCAGCTTCCTGGAGTGCTGCAATGAACTTGGCCTCCTGGAACACTGGACTTCTGGTCCTTCCAGTTTCAGAAAGCCCCCAAAAAGCATGATCAATATTCGGCAGGAGGTGGCGAGAGCATTTCTGGTGAAACCCCACCTTAGGAAAGTTCAAGTAAGTTCTCATATTCCACTATATTTCCCATAAGAGCTGATCCCAGAATGCCATGGCTGACCCCAAAATAAAACAAAGTATACACAGCCATGTTTCCTCTCCTTCCATCATCCTTTCACCCCAAGGTAATGCCAGACTCTTTTGTTCAGCTATTGTATTATTGTAGGCAGTTCCAAATTTCTAGATTTTCTGTGACCATTGCTATGTGTTAGCTCTTCTCCTCATATAGAATCCATATAACCATTTTGAATGGGTTTACTCATATGGACACAGATTTATTTATTTATTTATTATTATTTTTTTATTCAGTTACAATTGTCTGCATTTTCTCCCCATCCCTCCACCCCACCCCAGCCAGTCCCACCTCCCTCCCCCACCTCTACCCTCCCCCTTGATTTTGTCCTTGTGTCCTTTATAGTAGCTCCTATAGACCCCTCTCCCCACTATCCCCTCCCCACTCCCCTGTGGCTATTGTTACATTGTTCTTAATTTCAATGTCTCTGGTTATATTTTGCTTGCTTTTTTCTTTTGTTGATTATGTTTCAGTTAAAGGTGAGATCATATGGTATTTGATGGACACAGATTTAATCTCTCTCTCTCCATTCATTCAATGGTCTCCAGGACGACGTGAAAATAACTTGAGCTCACTCAATGTATAGAGTTTTCCAACCAGAGCTGTAAGTGACAGAGAATCACAATTCTTGTGTTCTATTTCCTGACTTTATTTTAAGGGTTTCCTTACTGTAACCTTGAACTTTCCCTTTTGGACTTTACTTGTAAGTCTACTGTAGTCTCCAGACATCAAGCTAACTCTTCCATATGGTGCCCTAGTATCTAGTGGAGTTTTTGCTTGATTGTTGTGTTCTTCATTGTTTGGATCTCTAATTTCTAACCTACTTGATCTCTCTAGTAGCAATTTTTACTTGCTCCCCACAGTATCCCTTGATAACTGAACCACTAGTTGAGAAAATACTATGTTTGAAGGCAAAAAACATCCAGGTTCTAGCCTTGGGTCTTTGACTTGCTGTCTAACTAACTTTATCCTTTGCTTTCCTCATATTTGGCAGAAATGTACAAATCCCAACCTTTCCCTGCTTCACAGAAACGTGCACAACATAAATAAGAGTATACACCTGAGGCTCTTAGCAATCATGCTGATATATAAATTCAAAAGATGATTACCATCAGAGTTGGGAAAGTGTGCAGGGTTTGAAACACGGGTGGATGACGTGGACTAGCAACACTGTGGAAGAGCCCCTGGATCTTATCAGGCTGAGCCTGGATGAGCGAATTTATGTGAAAATGAGAAATGACAGAGAGCTTTGAGGTAGATTACATGCTTATGATCAACATTTAAATATGATATTGGGAGATGTGGAAGAAACTATGACTACTATAGAAATTGATGAAGAAACATATGAAGAGATATACAAATCAACAAAACGGAATATCCCAATGCTCTTTGTCCAGGGAGATGGTGTTGTGCTGGTTGCGCCTCTGTTGAGAGTTGCCTGAAACAAAGAATTTATCCTACATGGAAATTAGGAGACTTTGTATAATTGCATCTTTAGATGTATAAGATATTCAAAAGAGAAGCCTGTGTAAATTTTGATGTTGAGAAATGACCAAGGATTCTTCTGCTCCTGAAATGAGTTTCTGTGCACATAACCTACAAGTTCTTAAGCTAAACGACATTTTTATTTTTCTCTAACCCTTCCAATAAATGTGATCACCAAGATGCAAAAAGAAAAAAGAAAAAAGAAAAAAAAGATGATCACCATCATTAAATCTTAACTAATGAGAAAATAATGCTTTCACAAGGGAAGCCGTTTAGAAGTGTTTGTCAGGTACATGCTAAGAAAAAAATTAAAACTTCAGTAACAGCACAAAAAATAAGGTTTTGTTTTGGGGTAAGCTAACTTTAAACACAAGCCAATATCATTAAAACTTTTACTCAGAATCTACAAAAGCCAAGTTCAACACTAACAAATTACTGCTTGAGCTTCCAAATTTAAACTCTCCCTTAATTTATTAACAACTATTAGTGGAGAAATGTTTTGTTGGCTTCTCATCCTTAGCTACTACTTACTCTGTCATCATAAAATAATTTTGGCGTCATTTGGTCATTTAAATCATGAAGCAGTCAGGCAGTTGTCTTTTTTCCCAGGGTTCCAAGAAAGGTCTACGGTTAAATGTCACAGGCTCAGTAAGAGTCAAAAACTTTCTGTGGCATACTGGGAAAAGCAGGGGAGTCTTTGGGTCTTGGGCTGCTCACTCCGCCCTTGACACAGCATGGGAAAGCCTGGCAGGATGGCAATATCACATAGTTAGTTGAACGAGAAGGAGGTAGGTCGGGAAGATGGCGGCGAGATAGGTGGAAGCGGAGTCCACTTCCCCTCAACACCAGTGAAACGCCTAGCTGATCTGAGGAGCAGAGCGAACAGCCAATGGCATTCCAGCATATATGAAGATCAGAGACCAAAGATAGAGGACATTGAAAGATCTGACGGTAAGAAGAGTGCTTAAGTACAGTAAGGTCCCTGGGACTTGCGCGGGGACCAGGGCGGCTGAAGCCCCCGGACTGGGCACAGGGTCTGCTGCAGGATGCTTGGGAGAGAGCCAGGCTGAGCTGTGTGAGCAGCCAGGTGCTTGTTTGGACCAGGGGGTCTTGAATAGGAAGAATTTCTCAAAAAGAAAAAGAAAATAGAGGCACTCAGCAGATAGTTAGAGAACTCTCCTCAGCAGCCGCGGCCTCTGGCACCACTCCCCTCTCAGCCCCTGGACTGTGAATGCTGGAAGAGCAGCCCCAGCGATCACCTGAACACCGGTTGCGCGCACCCAGATGAGCGGACTGGGGGCCCACACCTGAAACCTCGAGTGGGTGTGCACCGGGAGCAGAGGCTAGCTGCCCCACGCACAGGCCCAAAGTGGCGGACCGACTAGCCTTGCCAGACTCAGGCTCAACCCACAAGATCGGCTGATCAATGGCCTGGCTGCCTGGGAGGGACCACACCTAAAAGCACTGGTTCTGAACAACTCCCACCTAGCCCCTGCGCACTGAGCCCTGCAGGGCAAACTGGCTCTCTAAGACTAAGGCAGAACACCCAGCATAGGGGAGCTGCAGGGCTTGGGGAGACTGCATTTCCCGGAAAGACTCGTCCCAGTAGGGGGCTGAACTACCCCATAGCAGCACAGAGAGCCCCTACCATCTAAGACAGCAAAGATCAAGAATGGGGACAGTGAGTTGACCTAATTGGTGCAACTCAAGGACAGCACAACTGGTGAACTAAAGGCCTAGTGGGGAGCAGAAGGACCCTGAGGAACTAGACTGAAGGCTGAACAACAGCCAAGAGTGTGCCCCAGGAAGGCACAAAAGTGAAACCAATCCTTCCAACCACCCCCTCCCATATCACAGACAGAAAGACCAGAAGAACTAACCCGACTGGTTTAAAGCCAACAGAAGATTTTTTTTCCTTTTCTCCTTTCCCCCTGAATTCCTTCTTCCTTTCTGTCCTTCTTTCTTTTTTTATTCCTTCTCCCTTCCATCCTTTACCTTATTTATTCCTTCTTCCTGCCTTCTTTTATTTATTCTTTTCTTTTCTTTTTTCTTAAAATTCCTTCTTATCTTGCCTCCGATCATTCTTTATTCCTTCTTCCTTCCTTCCTTTCCTTTTCTATTCCCTTTCCCCTCCTTCCCCCTTTTTTTCTTATTGCCTCCATTCCTCTTTTTCCCAAAGGTGAGACAAGAAAACCTGGAGTGCTGAAAAGACCAGAGTTAGACTGTGTTACACCCATAAATGTCACCTCAAGACCAGTGAGCACAGGAGATTAAGGAGACAGCACCACTGAATCCCATTGGCATTCTACCATAGAAGTTCATACCATAAACCCAGGGAGTCAGAATAGAGCAATTTAAGAAGCAGAGGCTAACAAGAAGAGTCTCACAAACAATGGGAAGACAAAGAAACAATTCCCAAATGAAAACAAAGGAGGAAGCCTCAGAAAGAATGCTAACTGAAAAAGAGGGAAGTGAACTCTCAGATACTGGGTTCAAAGCAATGGTTATCAGGAAGCTCACTGAGCTCACTGAGCTCACAGAGAACTACCAGAAACTACAGGGAAACTACAATGAACTCACTGCAAACTATATCAACATGAAAAAGGAAATAGAAACTATCAACAAGGACCAAGAGGAAATGAAGAATACAATTTCTGAATGGAAGAACACATTAGAAGGAATGAAAAGCAGACTTGATGAAGCAGAGGATCGGATTGGCGAGCTGGAGGACAAAGTAGAAAAAAACACCCAGAAAGAGCAAGAAAAGGAAAAGAGGCTCAGAAAGAATGAAGAGGGATTAAGAGAAATGCAGGACAACATGAAACGTAGCAATATCCATATAATAGGAATACCAGAAGGAGAAGAAGAAGAGCAAGGGATAGAAAACCTGTTTGAAAAAGTAATGATGGAAAATTTCCCTAACGGGATGAGAGAAAAAGTCACCCAAATCCAGGAAACACAGAGAGTCCCAAGTAAGAGGAACCCCAAGAGGCCCACTGCAAGAGACATCATAATTAAAATGGCAAATCTCCAACAAAAAGAGAGGATCGTAAAGGCAGCAAGAGAGAAACAGGAAATAACATACAAGGGAGCCCCAAATAGGTTAGCAGCTGACTTCTCAATGGAAACGCTCCAAGCCAGAAGAGAATGGCAAAAAATACTCCAAGTAATGAGAACCAGAGGCCTGCAACCAAGACTACTTTACCCAGCAAGGCTCTCAATCAAGACAGAAGGCAAAATAAAGAGTTTCCCAGACAAAAGAATTCTAAAAGAATACACTTCCACCAAATAACTGCAAAGACAAAAATCACATGATCATATCAATAGATGTGGAAAAAGCATTTGATAAGATACAGCACCCATTTCTGATAAAAACACTCAGCAAAGTGGGAATAAAGGGAGCATTCCTCAACATAATAAAGGACATATATGAGAGACACTCAGCCAACATCACACTCAATGGACAAAAACTTAGACCTTTCCCACTAAGATCAGGAACAAGACAAGGATGCCCTCTCTCACCACTCCTATTCAACATAGTATTGGAAGTCCTAGCCACAGCAATCAGACAAGAAAAAGAAATAAAAGGCATCCAAATTGGAAAGGAGGAAATTAAACTGTCACTGTTTGCAGATGACATGATAGTATACATGGAAAATCCTATAGACTCCACCAAAAAGCTACTCAACCTAATAAATGAATTTGGCAAAACAGCTGGATAAAAAGTCAATACTCAGAAATCAAAGGCATTCCTGTACAACAATGAAACTGCAGAAACAGAAATCAGGAAAAAAATCCCATTTGATATAGCAACAAGAAAAATAAAGTACCTAGGAATCAACCTAACCAAGGAGGCAAAAGACCTGTCCTCAGAAAACTACACAACACTGAAGAAAGAAATTAAGGAAGCCACAAACAAATGGAAGCATGAACCATGCTAATGGATTAGAAGAATTAACATCATCAAAATGGCCATACTACCCACAGTGATTTATAGATTCAATGCCATCCCAATAGAGTACCCATGACATATTTCACAGATATAGAACAATCATTTCAGAAATTTATATGGAACCATAAATAACCCCTCATAGCTGCAGCAATTTTGAGAAAGAAGAACGAAGCAGGAGGGATCACAATACCTGATATCAAACTGTATTTCAAGACCACTGTAATCAAAACAGCCTGGTACTGGCATAAAAACAGGCACATAGACCAATGGAACAGAACAGAGAGCCCATAAATAAACTCAAGTCTTTATGGTCAATTAATATTTGACAAAGGAGGCAGAAGCATACAATGGAACAAAAATAGCCTCTTCAACAGATGATGTTGGGAGATCTGGACAGCTCCGTGCAAAAAAATGAAACTCGATCACCAACTTACGCCATACACAAAAATAAACTCAAGATGGATAAAACACTTAAATATAATTCGTATCACCATAAAAGTCCTCGAGGAAAACATTGGCAGGAAAACCTCAGACATTCCACGCAGCAACATCCTCACAGACATGTCCTGTAAAGCAAGGAACATAAGGGAAAGAATAAAGAAATGGGACCTCATCAAAATAAAATGCTTCTGCATGGCTAAAGAAAACAGCACCAAATTACAAAGACAACCAACAGTATGGGAAAATATAGTTGCTAATGATACTCAGACAAGGGCCTGATCTCCAAAATATATAAAGAACTCACACGACTCCACTCCAGGAAGACAAACAACCCAATTAAAAAATGGGCAAAGGACTTGAACAGACACTTCTCCAAGGAAGACATACAGAGGGCCCAGAGATATATGCAAAGATGCTCAGCCTCACTAGCCATCAGAGAGATGCAAATTAAAACCACAATGAGGGTACCATCTCACACCAGTCAGAGTGGCCAGCATAAACAAATCCACAAACAAATGTTGGAGAGGATGCGGAGAAAAGGGAACCCTAGTGCACTGTTGGTGGGAATGCAGACTGGTGAAGCCACTGTGGAAAGCAGTATGGAATTTCCTCAGAAAACTAAAAATGGAACTGCCCTTTGACCCAGCAATTCCACTGCTGGGATTATACCCTAAGAACCCTGAAACACCAATCCAAAAGAACTTGTGCACCCCGATGTTCATAGCAGCACAGTTTACAATAGCCAAGTACTGGAATGAACCTGAGTGCCCATCAGCAAACGAGTGGATCCAAAACTATGGTATATTTACAGAATGGAATTTTACGCAGCAGAGAGAAAGAAGGAGCTTATACCCTTTGCAACAGCATGGATGGAACTGGAGAGCATTATGTTACGTGAGATAAGCCAGGCGGTGAGGGACGAATACTATATGATCTCACCTTTAACTGGAACATAATAAATAGAAGAAAAAAGGAGACAAAAATATAACCAGAGACTTTGAAGTTAAGAACAATGTAACAATGGGTAGTGGGGAGTGGGGAGGTGACACTGAGGAGAGGGGATTACAGGAACTACTATAAAGGATACATGGACAAAATAAAGGGGGAGGGTGGAGGTGGGGGAGTGAGGTGGGTTCAGCTGGTGTGGGGTGGAGGGATGAAGAGAAAAGGCACACAACTCTAATTGAATAACAATACAAAATTAAAACTGAAAAAAAAAAAAAGAAAGAGAAGGAATGGACAGGCAGCCAGGAGACCTGGGTTCGATTTGGTTAACTAGCTTGGTCTAGTCACACCATTTCTTTAGGCTTCGTATTTCTCTTTTGGAATCAAAAGGATATCAGTCATTCACTTCTAAATTTTATTCTAGAGTATTAATATTTCTTGTAAGTAATTGGGATTGTTGGTGTGAAGAATCTGGCCTTAGGAATTTGGACTCCAGTTTGGAATCTTGGATATCTAGTTCATTTGTCTTTTAACTATCCATACCATGCTGAAGTAATGAAGGAATTGTTTTATTGAATTGAGACATAGACCTATTCATTTCAGGCTAAGGTAGCCACAGGTGTATAGATGGAAGACCCAGCATCTTTCTGAGGGAGGCTCATTTATAGTGGTTGTATTTCCTTACATCCTTTGTTATTGTTATGTCCAGAGAATATGCATCGAGAGCCACTATATGCCAGGAAATGTGTGCAAACTGGTATTTTATAGCTAAAACCTCATAGACAATATATATTTCAAACATTAGAATGCACAAATGCACATCCCTTGTTTGTTTGTGCAGAAGTTGAATATTGCAAGAAATATTTTAAGTCTATGATGTTGAGTTAACATGAAAGTATCAACTTTGTTTCATGAATTAATATTTGAATAAGAAAGTAAATGAACAAATCAGACCTGAAATCAGACAGTCAGGGATTCAATTCATTGTCAATAATGAGTTTGGTCAACCCCAGGCAAGTGGTTTAACCTCTCAGAGTCTATTTCCTCATGTATGATAGGTTATTGGTAGTATCCACCTTGCAAGGTGTCTATCAAGTAAGTCACTCAACAACTGTTTGCTTTGGGGATTGTTCTCCCTTTCCAGTTCCCGATATTCTTGTTGTAATCCTAAGACAGAAATCAAATCTACCCCAAGTGCATCAAGTGGGCCAATTTTTCTGTTGAATACTCTTTCACTTCAGTAGCCTCAGGTGAAACTGACATCCTATCTCACTACAACATAGCAGGGAGAGTTATTAGAAACTACACCTTTTCTTGCAGGGGAGGAAAAAGAGTGAAGAAAGGAGAGAGAGAGAGAGAGAGAGAGAGGGAGGGAGAGAGAGAGAGAGAGAAGAAAGAAAGAAAGAAAAAGAAAGAAAGAAAGAAAGAAAGAAAGAAAGAAAGAAAGAAAGAAAGAAAGAAGAAGAAGGAAGGAAGGAAGGAAGGAAGGAAGGAAGGAAGGAAGGAAGGAAGGAAGGAAGGAAGGAAGGAAGGAAGGAAGGAAGGAAGGAAAGGAAGGAAGGAAGGAAGGAAGGAAGGAAGGAAGGAAGGAAGGAAAGGAAGGAAGGAAGGAAGGAAGGAAGGAAGGAAGGAAGGAAGGAAGGGAGGGAGGAAGGAAGGAAGAAAAGTGAGCATCTAGTATACATGCAATTGATTTGGAGATGTGGGCAAGCTAGTTGTTTGTAGTTGCTCTTTTCCTGATGTGCAATGCTCTCAGAGATCAATACGCTGAAAGCAGTTTTGGAGAGCCATCTCGGGAACCCCTGGAGGATTCTAAGATCTTGCCCCACCCATTCTAGCTCTAGGCAAGTCCCCCAACCTAACCTGGTACTCTATTTGTAAGATAAACAGTCAGGGAACTGTCTCCTCCGTTACAGTGAAGATAAAGCTATCTTGACTCTCGGGTGAGGGTGGAGGCCAAGAACTTTGATTCATTGTTCTAGCAGTGGAGTCAGACAGGGAAGAGAAAATAGATTTTGTTTGACTTTAGCTCCCACTGGTAATAAAATGGAAGGGCAAGTTTCCAAGAATGCCTATGTTTCTAAATGCCTTTTGCCCAGAGTCTCATATGACCTGTGGCTTGTTCTTGCAAAATGACTGACAAGGTATGGAGGACCAATTTCAGGACAGGAGCACAGTCTTCTACTGTTTGGACCTGGGGAGTTGAAAAGCAAAGGAGCCACACAGGGTTTGGGCCCAGGACCTCAGCCTTATGATCACAATATTTGATCATCTGAGCACTTGGTTATACCTCCTACATTTAAAGATGGGTAGGCATTTTTTCACTTGCTGTTTCAAATCTGGAAGTGATTTGGCTCTTTCAAGGACTCATTTGGCATAGCTAGCATGTGCTTTCAAAACATTTGGGGATTGAATATCTTCAGAGCTGTTCCTTCTTAGATGGCATTCTCTGGGTAGTGATGGATTTGTTTCTAAGGAAACAGACTGAAAAAAACCAGAGGAATGAGAGACAGGAATCCTCGTTTCACCCTTGGATTTGTGTCCCTAGAATGCAAATCATATATATACACACTAGGAGTCCAAAAATGAATATTTTATACTCAGATTCATAAGTTTATCTCATTCACACCAGCCTCTTTCCAGAGCTTCTCCCACTTGATGCAACCCTTTGTGGAAGAGCGTTAAGTTCAGGGCCACTTTCTGCTCCCTTCCTTCGTCTCTTCTCCTTATCAACCTTCCATCTGTCCTTTCATCCATATTTTATTTCCAGATGTCCTCCTTCCACTGTGAAGAACATGCAACATGGCATTTATGTGACCCATATGGCTCCTGATTCGCTATTAGCCCACAGCATAGATGTAGATTCCATTCCTTTCCATATTTGATATTTTCTTTACTCTGGTTTAGAACAGTTTGTGGGGACTATACATAGAGAAAGGTCCCATTTCATCAAGGCAGGTGAATAAGATGTGGTGACTACAGGAGACTCAGATGGAAGTTTCTCCTTCAAAATGGGCCATCTCTGACAGTCTGTTCCCTGTCACATTTCCTGGTTCTTCAGAGATTACACATCATAATGCTATATGAACTTAATCATGTATTAATACATGAAGAGTGAAGAGATTGACTAAAGTAAACTCTAATTGGACTTTTAAAAGTATACATAGTAACATTCGTGGTGGTAGATGGCGGTGAGATAGGTGGGAGCGGAGTCCACTTCCCCTCAACGCCAGGGAAATACCTAGTTGACCTGAGGAGCAGAGCAAACAGCCAACAGTATTCCAGCATATATGAAGATTGGAGACCAAAGATAGAGGACATCGAAAGATCAGATGGTGAGACAAGAAAACCTGGAGTACTGAAAAGACCAGAGTTAGACTGTGTTACACCCATAAACGTCAGCTCAAGACCAGTGAGCACAGGAGATTAAGGAGACAGTACCACTGAATCCCATTGGCATTCTACCATAGAAGTTCATACCATAAACCCAGGGAGTCAGAATAGAGCAATTTAAGAAGCAGAGGCTAACAAGAAGAGTCTCACAAACAATGGGAAGACAAAGAAACAATTCCCAAATGAAAGCAAAGGAGGAAGCCTCAGAAACAATGCTAACTGAAAAAGAGGCAAGTCAACCATCAGATACTGAGTTCAAAGCAATGGACATCAGGAAGCTCACTGAGCTCTCTGAGCTCAAAGAGAACTACCAGAAACTACAGGGAAACTACAATGAACTCACTGCAAACTATATCAACATGAAAAAGGAAATAGAAACTATCAACAAGGCCCAAGAGGAAAAGACGAAATACAATTTCTGAATGGAAGAACACAGTAGAAGGAATGAAAAGCAGACTTCATGAAGCAGAGGATCGGATTGGCGAGCTGGAGGACAAACTAGAAAAAAACACCCAGAAAGAGCAAGAAAAGGAAAAGAGGGTCAGAAAGAATGAAGAAGCAATAAGAGAAATGCAGGAAAACATGAAATGTAACAATATCCATATAATAGGAACACCAGAAGGAGAAGAAGAAGAGCAAGGGATAGAAAACCTGTTTGAAAAAGTAATGATGGAAAATTTCCCTAATCTGAGGAGACAAAAAGTCACCCAAATCCAGGAAACACAGAGAGTCCCAAGCAGGAGGAACCCAAAGAGAACCACTGCAAGACACATCATAATTAAAATGGCAAATTTCCAAGACAAAGAGAGGATCTTAAAGACAGCAAGAGAGAAACAGGAAGTAACATACAAAGGAGCCCCAAACAGGTTAGCAGCTGACTTCTCAATGGAAACGCTCCAAGCCAGAAGAGAATGGCAAAAAATATTCCAAGTAATGAGACCAAGAGGCCTGCAACCAAGACTACTTTACCCAGCAAGGCTATCACTCAAGATAGAAGGCCAAATAAAGAGTTTCCCAGACAAAAGAATTCTAAAAGAATACACTTCCACCAAACCAGCTCTGCAAGACATGCTAAAGGGACTGCTTTAAGGAAAGGAAGGAGAAGAGAAAGACAGAGGAACACAGGTAGGAAAAAATGGCAATGAATAACTACCTATCGATAATAACCTTAAATGTAAATGTATTAAATGCTCCAATCAAAAGACAGAGAAGACCTAAATGGATAAGAAAACATGACCCACACATATGCTGCCTACAAAGACCCATCTCAGGACAAAAGATTACACAGACTGAAAGTGAAGGACTGGAAATAAATTTTCCAAGCAAACAGACAGGGAAGAAAAGCAGGGGTAGAAATACTCATATCAGACAAAATAGACTTCCAAAGAAGAGCCATAAAGAGAGACCCAGAAGGTCACTTCATAATACTCAAAGGAAGAATCCAGCAAGAAGACATAAACATTGTAAATATACATGCACCCAACATAGGAGCACCGAAATACATTAAGAAAATCTTGGAGGATTTCAAGAAAGATATTGACAGCAACACAATTATAGTAGGGGACTTTAACACCCCACTATCAAAAATGGACAGGTCTTCCAAACAAAATATCAACAAGGATTTTGTGTCACTGAACAATACCCTAGAAGAAATGGACTTAACTGATATATAGAGAGCTTTTCATCCCAAAGAAGCAAAATACACATTCTTTTCAAGTGTCCATGGAACTTTTTCAAAGATCGACTACATGATAGGACACAAAGCAAGCCTCAACAAATTCAAGAAAATTGAAATCATATAAAGCACTTTCTCTGACCACAAGGGGCTGAAACTAGAAACCAACCCCAAAGGAAAAAACCCAAAACACTCAAAATCATGGAGACTGAATAGCATGCTATTAAACAATGAATGGGTCAAGAACGAGACTAGGGAAGAAATCAAAGACTTTCTGGAAACAAATGAAAATGAACTCACAACAACGCAAAAGCTATGGGACACAGCAAAGGCAGTTCTGAGAGGGAAGTTCATAGCAATACAGGCCTACCTTAAAAACATAGAAACATTTCAAACAAACAACCTAACCCTACGCTTACAAGAACTGGAGGAACAACAACAAAGACAGCCCAGAGCAAGCAGAATAAAGGAAATAACCAAGATCAGAGCAGAGTTAAATGACATAGAGAATAAAAGCACAATTCTAACGATCAATGAATCCAGGAGCTGGTTCTTTGAAAAGATAAACAAAATCGACAAGCCTTTAAGTAGGCTCATCAAGAAGAAAAGACAGAGGATCCAAATAAACAGAATTAGAAATGAAAGAGGAGAGATTACAACTGATACCACAGAAATACAAAGGATTGTAAGAAATTACTACAGAGAACTGTATGCCAAGAAATTTGAAAACCTAGGTGAAATGGACACATTTCTAGAAAAATATAATCTTCCATAACTGAATGAAGAAGTGGAAAGCCTGAACAGACCAAAAACAGCAGACGAAATTGAAGCAGTCATCAAAAAACTCCCAACACACAAAAGCCCTGGACGAGATGGTTTCACAGGAGAATTCCACAAAGCATTTAAGGAAGAGCTAACCCCTATCCTTCACAGACTATTCGAAAAAATCCAAACTGATGGAACACTCCCAAACTCTTTTTATGAAGCCAGAATCATCCTAATCCCAAAACCACATAAAGACACAACGAAGAAAGCAAACTTCAGGCCAATATCTCTGATGAACATAGACGCTAAAATTCTCAACAAAATATTAGCAAACCGCATCCAGCAATACATTAAAAAGATCATCCACCATGACCAAGTGGGATTCATCCCAGGGATGCAAGGATGGTACAATATTCGCAAATCAATAAACATAATATATCACATCAATAACTGCAAAGACAAAAATCACATGATCATATCAATAGATGTGGAAAAAGCATTTGATAAGATACAGCACCCATTTCTGATAAAAACACTCAGCAAAGTGGGAATAGAGGGAGCATTCCTCAACATAATAAAGGCCATATATGAGAGACCTACAGCCAACATCACATTCAATGGACAAAAACTTAGAGCTTTCCCACTAAGATCAGGAACAAGACAAGGATGCCCTCTCTCACCACTCCTATTCAACATAGTATGGGAAGTCCTAGCCACAGCAATCAGACAAGAGAAAGAAATAAAAGGCATCCAAATTGGAAAGGAGGAAATTAAACTGTCACTGTTTGCAGACGACATGATAGTGTACATGGAAAATCCTATAGACTCCCCCAAAAAACTACTCGACCTAATAAATGAATTTGGCAAAACAGCTGGATACAAAGTCAATACTCAGAAATCAAAGGCATTCCTCTACACCAACAACGAAACTGCAGAAACAGAAATCAGGAAAAAAATCCCATTTGATATAGCAACAAGAAAAATAAAGTACCTAGGAATCAACCTAACCAAGGAGGTAGAAGACCTGTTCTCAGAAAACTACACAACACTGAAGAAAGAAATTAAGGAAGACACAAACAAATGGAAGCATGTACCATGCTCATGGATTGGAAGAATTAACGTCATCAAAATGGCCATACAACCAAAGCAATTTATAGATTCAATGCAATCCCTATTAGAGTACCCATGACATATTTCACTGATATAGAACAAACATTTCAGAAATTCATATGGCACCATAAATGACCCCGAATAGCTGCAGCAATTTTGAGAAAGAAGAACAAAGCAGGAGTGATCACAATACCTGATATCAAACTGTATTACAAGACCACGGTAATCAAAACAGCCTGGTACTGGCATAAAAACAGGCACATGGACCAATGGAACAGAACAGAGAGCCCAGAAATAAACTCAAGTCTATACGGTCAATTAATATTTGACAAAGGAGGCAGAAGCATACAATGGAGCAAAAATAGCCTCTTCAACATATGGTGTTGGACGATCTGGACAGCTACGTGCAAAAAAATGAAACTCAAGCACCAACTTACGCCATACACGAAAATAAACTCAAGATGGATAAAAGACTTAAGTATAATAGGTATCATCATAAAAGTCCTCGAGGAAAACATTGGCAGGAAAATTTCAGACATTCCACGCATCAACATCCTCACAGACACATCCCGTAAAGCAAGGGACATAAAGGAAAGAATAAAGAAATGGGACCTCATCAAAATAAAATGCTTCTGCATGGCTAAAGAAAACAGCACCAAATTACAAACAGAACCAACAGTATGGGCAAACATAGTTGCTAATGATACCTCAGACAAGGGCCTGATCTCCAAAATATATAAAGAACTCACACGACTCCACTCCAGGAAGACAAACAACCCAACTAAAAAATGGGCAAAGGACTTGAACAGACACTTCTCCAAGGAAGACATACAGAGGGCCCAGAGACATATGCAAAGATGCTCAGCCTCACTAGCCATCAGAGAGATGCAAATTAAAACCACAATGAGGTACCATCTCACACCACTCAGAGTGGCCAACATAAACAAATCCACAAACAAATGTTGGAGAGGATGCAGAGAAAAGGAAACCCTAGTGCACTGTTGGTGGGAATGCAGACTGGTGAGGCCACTGTGGAAAACAGTATGGAATTTCCTCAGAGAACTAAAAATGGAACTGCCCTTTGACCCAGCAATTCTGCTGCTGGGATTATACCCTAAGAACCCTGAAACACCAATCCCAAAGTACCCGTGCACCCCAATGTTCATAGCAGCACAATTTACAATAGCGAAGTACTGGAATCAACCTAAGTGCCCTTCAGCAAATGAATGGATCCAAAAACTATGGTATATTTACACAATGGAATTCTGTGCAGCAGAGAGAAAGAAGGAGCTTATACCCTTTGCAATAGCATGGATGAAACTGGAGAGCATTATGCTAAGTGAAATAAGCCAGGCGGTGAGGGACAAATACCATATGTTCTCACCTTTAACTGGAACATAAGCAATAGAAGAAAAAAGGAAACAGAATATAACCAGAGACATTGAAGTTAAGAACAATCAAACAATAGCCGGGGGGGGGGCAGTGGTAAGAAGGGATTACAGGAACTACTATAAAGGACATATGGACAAAACCAAGGGGGAGGGTGGAGGTGGGGGAGGGAGGTGGGTTCAGCTGGGGTGGGGTGGAAGAATTGGGGAAAAGGCATACAACTGTAATTGAATAACAATAAAAATTAAAAAAAAAATAAAATAAAAATAGAAAATGGGGAAAAAAAGAGAAAAGCAAACAAAATATAACCAGAGACATTGAAGTTAAGAACAATCTAACAATAGCCGGGGGCGGGGGGTGGGCAGTGGTAAGAAGGGATTACAGGAACTACTATAAAGGACACATGGACAAAACCAAGGGTGAGGGTGGAGGTTGGGGAGGGAGGTGGGTTCAGCTGGGGTGGGGTGGAGGGATGGGGAGAAAAGGCATACAAGTGTAATTGAATAACAATAAAAATTTAAAAAAAAAGTATACATAGTACAGCATAGTGCCTATAGTTGATAATATTGTATTGAATACTTAAAGTTTGCTAAGAGGGTAGATCTTCTGTTAAGTGCCCTTATCACAAAAATAAATAAACAAAGAAGTCAAGAAGAAAAATTTGGAGGTGATGGGTATGTTCGTGGCATTGACTCCAGTGATGATTTTATGAGTGTGTACTTATCTCCAAACTCATCAAGTTGTATATATTAAATGTGCACAGCTTTTCGTATGCCAATCTTACCTCAGTAAAGTGTTTTTTTTTAAAGCAAGCATAACTGGGTAATGAGTACACAGGATTTTTCAGTATTGTTTCTTACAACTGCATGTGAATCTATAACCATCTCAATTAAAGAGCTTAATTTTGAAAAATCAAGTAGAAGATCTTTATATACAGGATTTAGTCTGGAGTTTCTAAGAGAAAGAAATCAGTGGTTAATTAGGTATAAAATGTTCTGTTTCCCTCAAAAATCAAAGGACCGATTCTGAGTGCAGAAACCATGTCTAATGGGTTAATATTAAACCATGTCTAATATTAAACCATATTTAATAAATTAAATATTATTAATATTTAATTATTTTAAGGTAACGAAAACAAAAAATACAGTAAGAAGAATAAGATATTTTTCATTGTGTTTTCAGTTCTCTTTTTTTGTCCTCAATGTGATTTGTTCCACTCAGTTGGGTCCACTGCAATAAGTAAAGCTTACTTTAACCCAGGCACATTATCTTATTGGGATGGTCATGTAACTTTAAACACAAGGGAGCTACCCCAAATGGTGATTTTACAAAAAAGGATTTATCAACCTTCTAATGCCATTTACATCATCTATGGTTCTCCCAACCCTGCGAATCAATCTCTCTCTCTCTCTCTCTCTCTTCCCCCTCCCTCTCTTGTTCATCACATTATCCAAATATTGAATTTCAACCTGTTTTCTATAGGAGATAGACTAGGCTTGCCTGAAAAAAAAAAAAAAAAACCATCCCTGGAGAGATTAGACTGACTAATTCTCATTTCCAGTATCTAAAAGCAGAGGATTAGATTAAGAAACAAATAACATAACATAACACAAAACATGCTATGCTCCAATTGCAGTTCATGAGCTCTCTAATATATGGCATTTTTAATAGATGCCAGGCAACGTAGTTCTTAGAAGCAAATGGTGCATACTACATCGATGAAAGGCCCTGCACACCTAGGAGGAGAACAAGAGGCATAGCTAAGATTTAAAGCAGAGAAATTTTTTCTGGTTTTTCTTCTTGCTATGATATACAATATTCAGTTTCATAAATTTCACATTGATTATATGTTGTTTGCTTTTTTTCTTTTGTTGATTATGTTCCAGTTAAAGGTGAGATCATATGGTATTTGTCCCTCACCACCTGGCTTATTTCACTTAGCATAATGCTCTCCAGTTCCATCCATGCCAGAGACATTGAAATTAAGAACATTGTAACAATAGCCACAGGGGAGTGGGGAGCGGATAGTGGGCAGAGGGGTCTATAGGAGCTACTATAAAGGACACAAGGACAAAATCAAGGGGGAGGGTAGAGGTGAGGGAGGGAGGTGGGACTGGCTGGGGTGGGGTGGAGGGAAGGGGAGAAAATGCAGATAATTGTAACTGAATAAAAATAAATCAATTAATTACAAAAATTTCACATTGAAGTGTGTGTTTGGGCGGTTGGGAGAGCAGAAATGCTATTTTATTATAGTTTGTACCTATTATTAAAGGGAGCAAATAACTAGCATTAAGCAGGACTGGCTTGGATTTTCACTTGCTATTCCTTCTGATATCCCTCCAATGCCTTTCACTGTTCCTTCCTTCTTGTTTTTACCTTCTTTCTCTTCCTTATCCTGTCACCTTCCATTTCTCCTTTCCCCTGGCCCAGAAAATTTTATGTACTCTCAAATAAAGCTAAAAAGTGTCCAAATAGTGCCACCTGACTTGGAAACTTGGCAAGTATTTTGGTCAACCTCTCATCATCGGCCCCTCCTGCTCTGGATCAGCTTACATCTCTGGGGGTAGACATCTCAGCCACCTTGAATGGCTCGCAGAGTAACACAATGGATCTGGATGCCTTGTGAATAATGGAAGGAAGGTAGGTACAATATTTGCCTCTGTTAAGGGGACTTCTTTTGCTATTCTTCAAGTCCTGCAGAGGAGCATATTTGCAACAGGGTGACTCTGACAGTTCCCTGCTTCCCACCCCCCTTCTCACTCCCACCTGCCAAGAGTTTCACCCATTCCTTTGGGCAGGTGAGGAAACACCTGAAAAAATGACTATTGCTTCTTGGATTGCTATAATAACCAGTGAGAACAACATTAGAAGTCTATAGAGACTGAGAGAAGAAAAATGGAAGGGAGACAAAAAGTATTCTCTGCCCATTAAACTAGTATTACAAAGAAGACCAAGTAGTCACTGGCCTCTTTTATGGATTCCCTTTTCTTCCTGCAGTGAGAAATAAAATCAGAAGGGAGAAGGAAGGGCTTTAGGGATTCAGAAGAGAAGCAAAAATCATATTTCATTGATTTAACTATTCCCCTAGTTAAAGTTCCTGTATATATTTAATGGGTATTGTCTGGGTAGCATGTAGCATGGATTGTAGCATGGTAATTGACAGTAAGAGTTTGGGGAGATTGTTTGTTTTTTTGTTTAGGTTTTATTTTTTATTTATTTATTTTTAATCTTTTTGTTGTTTATGCTATTATAGTTGTCCCAATTCCCCCCCTTTTCCCCCTTCCCCCCAGCCACCGCTTCCCACGGTCAATCCCCACGCCATTTTCATGACCATGGATCATGCATATATGTTCTTTTTCTAATCCCTTCACCTTCTTTCAACCAGTCCTAAACTCCCCTCTCCCATATTAGAGCTAACAGTCTGTTCCTTGTTTCTGTGCCTCTGATTCTATTTTGCTCATTTGTTTATTTTGTTCCTTAGATTCCAGTTGTAAGTGAGATCATATGGTATCTGTTTTTCATTGCCTGGCTTATTTCACTTAGCATAATAGTCTCCAGTTTCATTCACGCTGTCGCAAAAGGTAAGAATTCTTTCTTTTTTTTTACTGCTGCACAGTATTACATTGTATAGATGTACCACAGATCTTTTTTATCCACTCATCTACTGATGGGCACTAAAGCTGTTTCCAAATCTTGGTTATTATAAATAACACTGCTACGAACATAGGGGTGCACATATTCTTTGCAATTGGTGTTTGGGATTCTTTGGAAATATTTCCAGAGTGGAATTGCTGGGTCAAAAGGCAGTTCCATTTTTAATTTTGTGAGGAAATTTCATACTGTTTTCCAGAATGGTTGTATCAGTCTGCATTCACACCAACAGTGCACTAGGGTTCTCATTTCTCCACATCCTTGCCAGCAATTGTTGCCTGTTGATTTATTAATAGCCATTTTTGCAGATGTGAGGTGGCATCTCATGTGGTTTTAAGTTGCATTTTTCTGACTGCTAGTGATGTTGAGCATTTTTCATATATCCATGGCCATCTGTATGTCTTCCTTGGAGAAGTGTCTATTCAGGTCCTTTGCCCCTTTTTTTGTTGTTGTTTTCCTGGTGTTCAGTGATACGAGTTCTTTATATATTTTGGAGAATAAACCCTTGTCCAATGTACCATTTAAAAATATGTCTTACCAAACACTGGGTTCCCCTCACATTTTGCTTATGGGTTCTTTAACTGTACAGAAGCTTTTCAAGTTGATGTTATCCCATTTGTTTATTTTTTCCTTTGTTTTCCTTGCCCTAGAGATATATTGGCAAAAATTTTGCTATGTGAGATATCTGAAACTTTACCCCCTATGTTTTCTTCTACAATTTTTATAGTATGACAACTTATATTTAAACCTTTTACCCATTTTGAGTTTATTCTAGTGTATGATGTAAGTTGGTGGTCCAGTTTCATTTTTTTTTTTTTTTGCAAGTACTAGTCCAGTTCTCCCAACACCATTTATTGAACAGACTGCCTTTACTCAATTGTATGCTCTTGCCTCCTTTGTCAAATATTAATTGACCATAAAAGTGTGGGTTTATTTCTGGGTTCTCTATTCTGTTCCATTGATATATGTGTCTGTTCTTATGCCACTACCAGACTGTTCTGATTACAGTCATGTTATAGTATAGTTTAATATCAGGTATTGTGATCCCTCTAATTTTTTAATTCCTTCTCAAGATTGCTGAGGCTATTCGGGTTCTTTTTTGGTTCCATATGAGTTTTTAGAATATTTCTTCTAGACTGGGAAATATGCCATTTTAAGAGGAATTTTGTTGAATCTATAGATTTCTTTGGGTAGTATGAACATTTTAATAATGTTAATTCTTCCAATCCATGAACACAGTATATGCTTCCACTTGTTTGTATCTTCCTCAATTTCTTTTTTCAATGTCCTATAGTTTTTCAAATATAGGTCTTTTACCTCCTTGGTTAAATTTATTCCTATGTACCACCTTTTGTTGTTGTTCTTGCAATAGTACATGGCATTGTTTTCTTAGTTTCTCTTTGTTATAGTTCATTATCGGTGTATAGAAATGCCATCAATTTCTGAATATTAGATTCCGGGAAGATGGCGGCAACATAGGTGGGAGCAGAGTCCACTTCCACTCAACGCCAGGGAAATACCTAGCTGATCTGAGGAGCAGAGCGAACAGCCAACAGTATTCCAGCATATATGAAGATCAGAGACCAAAGATACAGGACATTGAAAGATCTGACGCTAAGAAGAGTGCTTAAGGACAATAAGGTCCCCGGGGCCCGGGACCCGGGACCAGGGACCACACAGTACAAGGGCGGCAGAAGCCCCAGCCCAGGCGCAGGGGCTGCTGCAGGAGTCTTGGGAGAGGGCCAGGCTGAGCTGTGAGCAGCCAGGTGCTTGTTTGGACAAGGGGGGCTTGAATAGGAAGAATTTCTCAAAAAGAAAAAGAAAATAGAGGCACTCAGGGGCTGGTTAGAGAACTCTCGGCAGCAGCTGCGGCCCCTGGCGCCCCTCCCCCCTCTGCCCCAGGACTGCGAACGCGGGATAAACAGCCCCTGCGCTCACCTGAAGCCGGGTTGCGCACACGCAGATTAGTGAACTGGGGGCCCACGCATGAAACTCAGGCGGGGCGCCCACACCTGAAACCTCAGGTGGGAGAGCATCTGGAGCAGAGGCTAGATGCTCCACCCACAGGCCCAAAACAGCGGACCCAAGTGCCGCATGACTCAGTCCCAGGGAAGCCCAGCCCGCCCAAGCCTCTCCAGCCCAAAGTGGCTGGATCCACTGATCAACGGCCTGGCTGCCTGCCAGGGACCACACCTACAACGCCTAACTAACACCTGCACACAGAGCCCTGCAGGGCCTACTAGCTCTCTAGGACAAAGGCAGAACACCCAGCCGAGGGGAGCTGCAGGGCTGGGGGAGACTGCATTCCCCAGAAAGACACAACCCAGTAGGGGGCTGAACTACCCCATAGCAGCACCCAGAGCCCCTAGCATCTAAGACAGCAAAGAGCAAGAAGGTAGAGTGTGAATTGCACCTAATTGGTGCAACTCAAGGACAGCACAACTACTGAACTAAAGGCCTAGTGGGGAGCAGAAGGACCATGAGGGACTGGACTGCAGACTGAACCACAGCGAAGAGTGAGGCCCAGGAAGGGAGAAAAGTGAAACCAATCCTTCCAACCACCCCCTCCTCTTCCACAGACAGGACGACCAGCAGAACTAACCTGACCAGTTTAAAGTCAGCAGAAGATTTTTTTTTTTCCCCTTTCCTCCTTTCCCCCTGAATTCCTTCTACCTTTCTTTTTCCTTTTCATTCCTTCTTCCTTTCATCCTTTACCTTTTTTATGCCTTCTTCCTGCCTTCTTTTATTTATTCCTATGTTTTAATTTTTGTTAAAATTGCTTCTTATCTTGCCTCCGATCTTTCTTTATTCCTTCTTCCTTCCTTCCTTTCCTTTTCTATTTCCTTTTTCCCTCCTTCCCATCTTTTTTTTATCTCTTTTTTTTTCTTTCTTCCCCCCTTTCTCTTTTTCCCACAGGTGAGACAACAAAACCTGGAGTGCTGAAAAGACTAGAGTTAGACTGTGTTACACCCATAAACGTCAGCTCAAGACCAGTGAGCACAGGAGATTAAGGAGACAGCACCACTGAATCCCATTGGCATTCTACCATAGAAGTTCATACCATAAACCCAGGGAGTCAGAATAGAGCAATTTAAGAAGCAGAGGCTAACAAGAAGAGTCTCACAAACAATGGGAAGACAAAGAAACAATTCCCAAATGAAAGCAAAGGAGGAAGCCTCAGAAACAATGCTAACTGAAAAAGAGGCAAGTCAACCATCAGATACTGAGTTCAAAGCAATGGACATCAGGAAGCTCACTGAGCTCTCTGAGCTCAAAGAGAACTACCAGAAACTACAGGGAAACTACAATGAACTCACTGCAAACTATATCAACATGAAAAAGGAAATAGAAACTATCAACAAGGCCCAAGAGGAAAAGACGAAATACAATTTCTGAATGGAAGAACACAGTAGAAGGAATGAAAAGCAGACTTCATGAAGCAGAGGATCGGATTGGCGAGCTGGAGGACAAACTAGAAAAAAACACCCAGAAAGAGCAAGAAAAGGAAAAGAGGGTCAGAAAGAATGAAGAAGCAATAAGAGAAATGCAGGAAAACATGAAATGTAACAATATCCATATAATAGGAACACCAGAAGGAGAAGAAGAAGAGCAAGGGATAGAAAACCTGTTTGAAAAAGTAATGATGGAAAATTTCCCTAATCTGAGGAGACAAAAAGTCACCCAAATCCAGGAAACACAGAGAGTCCCAAGCAGGAGGAACCCAAAGAGAACCACTGCAAGACACATCATAATTAAAATGGCAAATTTCCAAGACAAAGAGAGGATCTTAAAGACAGCAAGAGAGAAACAGGAAGTAACATACAAAGGAGCCCCAAACAGGTTAGCAGCTGACTTCTCAATGGAAACGCTCCAAGCCAGAAGAGAATGGCAAAAAATATTCCAAGTAATGAGACCAAGAGGCCTGCAACCAAGACTACTTTACCCAGCAAGGCTATCACTCAAGATAGAAGGCCAAATAAAGAGTTTCCCAGACAAAAGAATTCTAAAAGAATACACTTCCACCAAACCAGCTCTGCAAGACATGCTAAAGGGACTGCTTTAAGGAAAGGAAGGAGAAGAGAAAGACAGAGGAACACAGGTAGGAAAAAATGGCAATGAATAACTACCTATCGATAATAACCTTAAATGTAAATGTATTAAATGCTCCAATCAAAAGACAGAGAAGACCTAAATGGATAAGAAAACATGACCCACACATATGCTGCCTACAAAGACCCATCTCAGGACAAAAGATTACACAGACTGAAAGTGAAGGACTGGAAATAAATTTTCCAAGCAAACAGACAGGGAAGAAAAGCAGGGGTAGAAATACTCATATCAGACAAAATAGACTTCCAAAGAAGAGCCATAAAGAGAGACCCAGAAGGTCACTTCATAATACTCAAAGGAAGAATCCAGCAAGAAGACATAAACATTGTAAATATACATGCACCCAACATAGGAGCACCGAAATACATTAAGAAAATCTTGGAGGATTTCAAGAAAGATATTGACAGCAACACAATTATAGTAGGGGACTTTAACACCCCACTATCAAAAATGGACAGGTCTTCCAAACAAAATATCAACAAGGATTTTGTGTCACTGAACAATACCCTAGAAGAAATGGACTTAACTGATATATAGAGAGCTTTTCATCCCAAAGAAGCAAAATACACATTCTTTTCAAGTGTCCATGGAACTTTTTCAAAGATCGACTACATGATAGGACACAAAGCAAGCCTCAACAAATTCAAGAAAATTGAAATCATATAAAGCACTTTCTCTGACCACAAGGGGCTGAAACTAGAAACCAACCCCAAAGGAAAAAACCCAAAACACTCAAAATCATGGAGACTGAATAGCATGCTATTAAACAATGAATGGGTCAAGAACGAGACTAGGGAAGAAATCAAAGACTTTCTGGAAACAAATGAAAATGAACTCACAACAACGCAAAAGCTATGGGACACAGCAAAGGCAGTTCTGAGAGGGAAGTTCATAGCAATACAGGCCTACCTTAAAAACATAGAAACATTTCAAACAAACAACCTAACCCTACGCTTACAAGAACTGGAGGAACAACAACAAAGACAGCCCAGAGCAAGCAGAATAAAGGAAATAACCAAGATCAGAGCAGAGTTAAATGACATAGAGAATAAAAGCACAATTCTAACGATCAATGAATCCAGGAGCTGGTTCTTTGAAAAGATAAACAAAATCGACAAGCCTTTAAGTAGGCTCATCAAGAAGAAAAGACAGAGGATCCAAATAAACAGAATTAGAAATGAAAGAGGAGAGATTACAACTGATACCACAGAAATACAAAGGATTGTAAGAAATTACTACAGAGAACTGTATGCCAAGAAATTTGAAAACCTAGGTGAAATGGACACATTTCTAGAAAAATATAATCTTCCATAACTGAATGAAGAAGTGGAAAGCCTGAACAGACCAAAAACAGCAGACGAAATTGAAGCAGTCATCAAAAAACTCCCAACACACAAAAGCCCTGGACGAGATGGTTTCACAGGAGAATTCCACAAAGCATTTAAGGAAGAGCTAACCCCTATCCTTCACAGACTATTCGAAAAAATCCAAACTGATGGAACACTCCCAAACTCTTTTTATGAAGCCAGAATCATCCTAATCCCAAAACCACATAAAGACACAACGAAGAAAGCAAACTTCAGGCCAATATCTCTGATGAACATAGACGCTAAAATTCTCAACAAAATATTAGCAAACCGCATCCAGCAATACATTAAAAAGATCATCCACCATGACCAAGTGGGATTCATCCCAGGGATGCAAGGATGGTACAATATTCGCAAATCAATAAACATAATATATCACATCAATAACTGCAAAGACAAAAATCACATGATCATATCAATAGATGTGGAAAAAGCATTTGATAAGATACAGCACCCATTTCTGATAAAAACACTCAGCAAAGTGGGAATAGAGGGAGCATTCCTCAACATAATAAAGGCCATATATGAGAGACCTACAGCCAACATCACATTCAATGGACAAAAACTTAGAGCTTTCCCACTAAGATCAGGAACAAGACAAGGATGCCCTCTCTCACCACTCCTATTCAACATAGTATTGGAAGTCCTAGCCACAGCAATCAGACAAGAGAAAGAAATAAAAGGCATCCAAATTGGAAAGGAGGAAATTAAACTGTCACTGTTTGCAGACGACATGATAGTGTACATGGAAAATCCTATAGACTCCCCCAAAAAACTACTCGACCTAATAAATGAATTTGGCAAAACAGCTGGATACAAAGTCAATACTCAGAAATCAAAGGCATTCCTCTACACCAACAACGAAACTGCAGAAACAGAAATCAGGAAAAAAATCCCATTTGATATAGCAACAAGAAAAATAAAGTACCTAGGAATCAACCTAACCAAGGAGGTAGAAGACCTGTTCTCAGAAAACTACACAACACTGAAGAAAGAAATTAAGGAAGACACAAACAAATGGAAGCATGTACCATGCTCATGGATTGGAAGAATTAACGTCATCAAAATGGCCATACAACCAAAGCAATTTATAGATTCAATGCAATCCCTATTAGAGTACCCATGACATATTTCACTGATATAGAACAAACATTTCAGAAATTCATATGGCACCATAAATGACCCCGAATAGCTGCAGCAATTTTGAGAAAGAAGAACAAAGCAGGAGTGATCACAATACCTGATATCAAACTGTATTACAAGACCACGGTAATCAAAACAGCCTGGTACTGGCATAAAAACAGGCACATGGACCAATGGAACAGAACAGAGAGCCCAGAAATAAACTCAAGTCTATACGGTCAATTAATATTTGACAAAGGAGGCAGAAGCATACAATGGAGCAAAAATAGCCTCTTCAACATATGGTGTTGGACGATCTGGACAGCTACGTGCAAAAAAATGAAACTCAAGCACCAACTTACGCCATACACGAAAATAAACTCAAGATGGATAAAAGACTTAAGTATAATAGGTATCATCATAAAAGTCCTCGAGGAAAACATTGGCAGGAAAATTTCAGACATTCCACGCATCAACATCCTCACAGACACATCCCGTAAAGCAAGGGACATAAAGGAAAGAATAAAGAAATGGGACCTCATCAAAATAAAATGCTTCTGCATGGCTAAAGAAAACAGCACCAAATTACAAACAGAACCAACAGTATGGGCAAACATAGTTGCTAATGATACCTCAGACAAGGGCCTGATCTCCAAAATATATAAAGAACTCACACGACTCCACTCCAGGAAGACAAACAACCCAACTAAAAAATGGGCAAAGGACTTGAACAGACACTTCTCCAAGGAAGACATACAGAGGGCCCAGAGACATATGCAAAGATGCTCAGCCTCACTAGCCATCAGAGAGATGCAAATTAAAACCACAATGAGGTACCATCTCACACCACTCAGAGTGGCCAACATAAACAAATCCACAAACAAATGTTGGAGAGGATGCAGAGAAAAGGAAACCCTAGTGCACTGTTGGTGGGAATGCAGACTGGTGAGGCCACTGTGGAAAACAGTATGGAATTTCCTCAGAGAACTAAAAATGGAACTGCCCTTTGACCCAGCAATTCTGCTGCTGGGATTATACCCTAAGAACCCTGAAACACCAATCCCAAAGTACCCGTGCACCCCAATGTTCATAGCAGCACAATTTACAATAGCGAAGTACTGGAATCAACCTAAGTGCCCTTCAGCAAATGAATGGATCCAAAAACTATGGTATATTTACACAATGGAATTCTGTGCAGCAGAGAGAAAGAAGGAGCTTATACCCTTTGCAATAGCATGGATGAAACTGGAGAGCATTATGCTAAGTGAAATAAGCCAGGCGGTGAGGGACAAATACCATATGTTCTCACCTTTAACTGGAACATAAGCAATAGAAGAAAAAAGGAAACAGAATATAACCAGAGACATTGAAGTTAAGAACAATCAAACAATAGCCGGGGGGGGGGCAGTGGTAAGAAGGGATTACAGGAACTACTATAAAGGACATATGGACAAAACCAAGGGGGAGGGTGGAGGTGGGGGAGGGAGGTGGGTTCAGCTGGGGTGGGGTGGAAGAATTGGGGAAAAGGCATACAACTGTAATTGAATAACAATAAAAATTAAAAAAAAAATAAAATAAAAATAGAAAATGGGGAAAAAAAGAGAAAAGCAAACAAAATATAACCAGAGACATTGAAGTTAAGAACAATCTAACAATAGCCGGGGGCGGGGGGTGGGCAGTGGTAAGAAGGGATTACAGGAACTACTATAAAGGACACATGGACAAAACCAAGGGTGAGGGTGGAGGTTGGGGAGGGAGGTGGGTTCAGCTGGGGTGGGGTGGAGGGATGGGGAGAAAAGGCATACAAGTGTAATTGAATAACAATAAAAATTTAAAAAAAAAGTATACATAGTACAGCATAGTGCCTATAGTTGATAATATTGTATTGAATACTTAAAGTTTGCTAAGAGGGTAGATCTTCTGTTAAGTGCCCTTATCACAAAAATAAATAAACAAAGAAGTCAAGAAGAAAAATTTGGAGGTGATGGGTATGTTCGTGGCATTGACTCCAGTGATGATTTTATGAGTGTGTACTTATCTCCAAACTCATCAAGTTGTATATATTAAATGTGCACAGCTTTTCGTATGCCAATCTTACCTCAGTAAAGTGTTTTTTTTTAAAGCAAGCATAACTGGGTAATGAGTACACAGGATTTTTCAGTATTGTTTCTTACAACTGCATGTGAATCTATAACCATCTCAATTAAAGAGCTTAATTTTGAAAAATCAAGTAGAAGATCTTTATATACAGGATTTAGTCTGGAGTTTCTAAGAGAAAGAAATCAGTGGTTAATTAGGTATAAAATGTTCTGTTTCCCTCAAAAATCAAAGGACCGATTCTGAGTGCAGAAACCATGTCTAATGGGTTAATATTAAACCATGTCTAATATTAAACCATATTTAATAAATTAAATATTATTAATATTTAATTATTTTAAGGTAACGAAAACAAAAAATACAGTAAGAAGAATAAGATATTTTTCATTGTGTTTTCAGTTCTCTTTTTTTGTCCTCAATGTGATTTGTTCCACTCAGTTGGGTCCACTGCAATAAGTAAAGCTTACTTTAACCCAGGCACATTATCTTATTGGGATGGTCATGTAACTTTAAACACAAGGGAGCTACCCCAAATGGTGATTTTACAAAAAAGGATTTATCAACCTTCTAATGCCATTTACATCATCTATGGTTCTCCCAACCCTGCGAATCAATCTCTCTCTCTCTCTCTCTCTCTTCCCCCTCCCTCTCTTGTTCATCACATTATCCAAATATTGAATTTCAACCTGTTTTCTATAGGAGATAGACTAGGCTTGCCTGAAAAAAAAAAAAAAAAACCATCCCTGGAGAGATTAGACTGACTAATTCTCATTTCCAGTATCTAAAAGCAGAGGATTAGATTAAGAAACAAATAACATAACATAACACAAAACATGCTATGCTCCAATTGCAGTTCATGAGCTCTCTAATATATGGCATTTTTAATAGATGCCAGGCAACGTAGTTCTTAGAAGCAAATGGTGCATACTACATCGATGAAAGGCCCTGCACACCTAGGAGGAGAACAAGAGGCATAGCTAAGATTTAAAGCAGAGAAATTTTTTCTGGTTTTTCTTCTTGCTATGATATACAATATTCAGTTTCATAAATTTCACATTGATTATATGTTGTTTGCTTTTTTTCTTTTGTTGATTATGTTCCAGTTAAAGGTGAGATCATATGGTATTTGTCCCTCACCACCTGGCTTATTTCACTTAGCATAATGCTCTCCAGTTCCATCCATGCCAGAGACATTGAAATTAAGAACATTGTAACAATAGCCACAGGGGAGTGGGGAGCGGATAGTGGGCAGAGGGGTCTATAGGAGCTACTATAAAGGACACAAGGACAAAATCAAGGGGGAGGGTAGAGGTGAGGGAGGGAGGTGGGACTGGCTGGGGTGGGGTGGAGGGAAGGGGAGAAAATGCAGATAATTGTAACTGAATAAAAATAAATCAATTAATTACAAAAATTTCACATTGAAGTGTGTGTTTGGGCGGTTGGGAGAGCAGAAATGCTATTTTATTATAGTTTGTACCTATTATTAAAGGGAGCAAATAACTAGCATTAAGCAGGACTGGCTTGGATTTTCACTTGCTATTCCTTCTGATATCCCTCCAATGCCTTTCACTGTTCCTTCCTTCTTGTTTTTACCTTCTTTCTCTTCCTTATCCTGTCACCTTCCATTTCTCCTTTCCCCTGGCCCAGAAAATTTTATGTACTCTCAAATAAAGCTAAAAAGTGTCCAAATAGTGCCACCTGACTTGGAAACTTGGCAAGTATTTTGGTCAACCTCTCATCATCGGCCCCTCCTGCTCTGGATCAGCTTACATCTCTGGGGGTAGACATCTCAGCCACCTTGAATGGCTCGCAGAGTAACACAATGGATCTGGATGCCTTGTGAATAATGGAAGGAAGGTAGGTACAATATTTGCCTCTGTTAAGGGGACTTCTTTTGCTATTCTTCAAGTCCTGCAGAGGAGCATATTTGCAACAGGGTGACTCTGACAGTTCCCTGCTTCCCACCCCCCTTCTCACTCCCACCTGCCAAGAGTTTCACCCATTCCTTTGGGCAGGTGAGGAAACACCTGAAAAAATGACTATTGCTTCTTGGATTGCTATAATAACCAGTGAGAACAACATTAGAAGTCTATAGAGACTGAGAGAAGAAAAATGGAAGGGAGACAAAAAGTATTCTCTGCCCATTAAACTAGTATTACAAAGAAGACCAAGTAGTCACTGGCCTCTTTTATGGATTCCCTTTTCTTCCTGCAGTGAGAAATAAAATCAGAAGGGAGAAGGAAGGGCTTTAGGGATTCAGAAGAGAAGCAAAAATCATATTTCATTGATTTAACTATTCCCCTAGTTAAAGTTCCTGTATATATTTAATGGGTATTGTCTGGGTAGCATGTAGCATGGATTGTAGCATGGTAATTGACAGTAAGAGTTTGGGGAGATTGTTTGTTTTTTTGTTTAGGTTTTATTTTTTATTTATTTATTTTTAATCTTTTTGTTGTTTATGCTATTATAGTTGTCCCAATTCCCCCCCTTTTCCCCCTTCCCCCCAGCCACCGCTTCCCACGGTCAATCCCCACGCCATTTTCATGACCATGGATCATGCATATATGTTCTTTTTCTAATCCCTTCACCTTCTTTCAACCAGTCCTAAACTCCCCTCTCCCATATTAGAGCTAACAGTCTGTTCCTTGTTTCTGTGCCTCTGATTCTATTTTGCTCATTTGTTTATTTTGTTCCTTAGATTCCAGTTGTAAGTGAGATCATATGGTATCTGTTTTTCATTGCCTGGCTTATTTCACTTAGCATAATAGTCTCCAGTTTCATTCACGCTGTCGCAAAAGGTAAGAATTCTTTCTTTTTTTTACTGCTGCACAGTATTACATTGTATAGATGTACCACAGATCTTTTTTATCCACTCATCTACTGATGGGCACTAAAGCTGTTTCCAAATCTTGGTTATTATAAATAACACTGCTACGAACATAGGGGTGCACATATTCTTTGCAATTGGTGTTTGGGATTCTTTGGAAATATTTCCAGAGTGGAATTGCTGGGTCAAAAGGCAGTTCCATTTTTAATTTTGTGAGGAAATTTCATACTGTTTTCCAGAATGGTTGTATCAGTCTGCATTCACACCAACAGTGCACTAGGGTTCTCATTTCTCCACATCCTTGCCAGCAATTGTTGCCTGTTGATTTATTAATAGCCATTTTTGCAGATGTGAGGTGGCATCTCATGTGGTTTTAAGTTGCATTTTTCTGACTGCTAGTGATGTTGAGCATTTTTCATATATCCATGGCCATCTGTATGTCTTCCTTGGAGAAGTGTCTATTCAGGTCCTTTGCCCCTTTTTTTGTTGTTGTTTTCCTGGTGTTCAGTGATACGAGTTCTTTATATATTTTGGAGAATAAACCCTTGTCCAATGTACCATTTAAAAATATGTCTTACCAAACACTGGGTTCCCCTCACATTTTGCTTATGGGTTCTTTAACTGTACAGAAGCTTTTCAAGTTGATGTTATCCCATTTGTTTATTTTTTCCTTTGTTTTCCTTGCCCTAGAGATATATTGGCAAAAATTTTGCTATGTGAGATATCTGAAACTTTACCCCCTATGTTTTCTTCTACAATTTTTATAGTATGACAACTTATATTTAAACCTTTTACCCATTTTGAGTTTATTCTAGTGTATGATGTAAGTTGGTGGTCCAGTTTCATTTTTTTTTTTTTTTGCAAGTACTAGTCCAGTTCTCCCAACACCATTTATTGAACAGACTGCCTTTACTCAATTGTATGCTCTTGCCTCCTTTGTCAAATATTAATTGACCATAAAAGTGTGGGTTTATTTCTGGGTTCTCTATTCTGTTCCATTGATATATGTGTCTGTTCTTATGCCACTACCAGACTGTTCTGATTACAGTCATGTTATAGTATAGTTTAATATCAGGTATTGTGATCCCTCTAATTTTTTAATTCCTTCTCAAGATTGCTGAGGCTATTCGGGTTCTTTTTTGGTTCCATATGAGTTTTTAGAATATTTCTTCTAGACTGGGAAATATGCCATTTTAAGAGGAATTTTGTTGAATCTATAGATTTCTTTGGGTAGTATGAACATTTTAATAATGTTAATTCTTCCAATCCATGAACACAGTATATGCTTCCACTTGTTTGTATCTTCCTCAATTTCTTTTTTCAATGTCCTATAGTTTTTCAAATATAGGTCTTTTACCTCCTTGGTTAAATTTATTCCTATGTACCACCTTTTGTTGTTGTTCTTGCAATAGTACATGGCATTGTTTTCTTAGTTTCTCTTTGTTATAGTTCATTATCGGTGTATAGAAATGCCATCAATTTCTGAATATTAGATTCCGGGAAGATGGCGGCAACATAGGTGGGAGCAGAGTCCACTTCCACTCAACGCCAGGGAAATACCTAGCTGATCTGAGGAGCAGAGCGAACAGCCAACAGTATTCCAGCATATATGAAGATCAGAGACCAAAGATACAGGACATTGAAAGATCTGACGCTAAGAAGAGTGCTTAAGGACAATAAGGTCCCCGGGGCCCGGGACCCGGGACCAGGGACCACACAGTACAAGGGCGGCAGAAGCCCCAGCCCAGGCGCAGGGGCTGCTGCAGGAGTCTTGGGAGAGGGCCAGGCTGAGCTGTGAGCAGCCAGGTGCTTGTTTGGACAAGGGGGGCTTGAATAGGAAGAATTTCTCAAAAAGAAAAAGAAAATAGAGGCACTCAGGGGCTGGTTAGAGAACTCTCGGCAGCAGCTGCGGCCCCTGGCGCCCCTCCCCCCTCTGCCCCAGGACTGCGAACGCGGGATAAACAGCCCCTGCGCTCACCTGAAGCCAGGTTGCGCACACGCAGATTAGTGAACTGGGGGCCCACGCATGAAACTCAGGCGGGGCGCCCACACCTGAAACCTCAGGTGGGAGAGCATCTGGAGCAGAGGCTAGATGCTCCACCCACAGGCCCAAAACAGCGGACCCAAGTGCCGCATGACTCAGTCCCAGGGAAGCCCAGCCCGCCCAAGCCTCTCCAGCCCAAAGTGGCTGGATCCACTGATCAACGGCCTGGCTGCCTGCCAGGGACCACACCTACAACGCCTAACTAACACCTGCACACAGAGCCCTGCAGGGCCTACTAGCTCTCTAGGACAAAGGCAGAACACCCAGCCGAGGGGAGCTGCAGGGCTGGGGGAGACTGCATTCCCCAGAAAGACACAACCCAGTAGGGGGCTGAACTACCCCATAGCAGCACCCAGAGCCCCTAGCATCTAAGACAGCAAAGAGCAAGAAGGTAGAGTGTGAATTGCACCTAATTGGTGCAACTCAAGGACAGCACAACTACTGAACTAAAGGCCTAGTGGGGAGCAGAAGGACCATGAGGGACTGGACTGCAGACTGAACCACAGCGAAGAGTGAGGCCCAGGAAGGGAGAAAAGTGAAACCAATCCTTCCAACCACCCCCTCCTCTTCCACAGACAGGACGACCAGCAGAACTAACCTGACCAGTTTAAAGTCAGCAGAAGATTTTTTTTTTTCCCCTTTCCTCCTTTCCCCCTGAATTCCTTCTACCTTTCTTTTTCCTTTTCATTCCTTCTTCCTTTCATCCTTTACCTTTTTTATGCCTTCTTCCTGCCTTCTTTTATTTATTCCTATGTTTTAATTTTTGTTAAAATTGCTTCTTATCTTGCCTCCGATCTTTCTTTATTCCTTCTTCCTTCCTTCCTTTCCTTTTCTATTTCCTTTTTCCCTCCTTCCCATCTTTTTTTTATCTCTTTTTTTTTCTTTCTTCCCCCCTTTCTCTTTTTCCCACAGGTGAGACAACAAAACCTGGAGTGCTGAAAAGACTAGAGTTAGACTGTGTTACACCCATAAACGTCAGCTCAAGACCAGTGAGCACAGGAGATTAAGGAGACAGCACCACTGAATCCCATTGGCATTCTACCATAGAAGTTCATACCATAAACCCAGGCAGTCAGAATAGAGCAATTTAAGAAGCAGAGGCTAACAAGAAGAGTCTCACAAACAATGGGAAGACAAAGAAACAATTCCCAAATGAAAGCAAAAGAAGAAGCCTCAGAAACAATGCTAACTGAAAAAGAGGCAAGTCAACTATCAGATACTGAGTTCAAAGCAATGGTTATCAGGAAGCTCACTGAGCTCTCTGAGCTCAAAGAGAACTACCAGAAACTACAGGGAAACTACAATGAACTCACTGCAAACTATATCAACATGAAAAAGGAAATAGAAACTATCAACAAGAGCCAAGAGGAAATGAAGAATACAATTTCTGAATTGAAGAACACAGTAGAAGGAATGAAAAGCAGACTTGATGAAGCAGAAGATCAGATCAGAGAGCTGGAGGACGAAGTAGAAAAAAACACCCAGAAAGGGCAAGAAAAGGAAAAGAGGCTCAGAAAGAATGAAGAGGCAATAAGGGAAATGCAGGACGACATGAAACGTAACAATATCCGTATAATAAGAATACCAGAAGGAGAAGAAGAAGAGCAAGGGATAGAAAACCTGTTTGAAAAAGTAATGATGGAAAATTTCCCTAATCTGAGGAGACAAAAAGTAACCCAAATCCAGGAAACACAGAGAGTCCCAAGCAGGAGGAACCCAAAGAGAACCACTGCAAGACACATCATAATTAAAATGGCAAATTTCCAAGACAAAGAGAGGATCTTAAAGGCAGCAAGGGAGAAACAGGAAGTAACATACAAGGGAGCCCCAAATAGGTTAGCAGCTGACTTCTCAATGGAAACGCTCCAAGCCAGAAGAGAATGGCAAAAAATATTCCAAGTAATGAGACCAAGAGGCCTGCAACCAAGACTACTTTACCCAGCAAGGCTATCACTCAAGATAGAAGGCCAAATAAAGAGTTTCCCAGATAAAAGAATTCTAAAAGAATACACTTCCACCAAACCAGCTCTGCAAGACATGCAAAAGGGACTGCTTTAAGGAAAGGAAGGAGAAGAGAAAGACAGAGGAACACAGGTAGGAAAAAATGGCAATGAATAACTACCTATCGATAATAACCTTAAATGAAATGTATTAAATGCTCCAATCAAAAGACAGAGAAGACCTAAATGGATAAGAAAACATGACCCACACATATGCTGCCTACAAAGACCCATCTCAGGACAAAAGATTACACAGACTGAAAGTGAAGGACTGGAAATAAATTTTCCAAGCAAACAGACAGGGAAGAAAAGCAGGGGTAGAAATACTCATATCAGACAAAATAGACTTCCAAAGAAGAGCCATAAAGAGAGACCCAGAAGGTCACTTCATAATACTCAAAGGAAGAATCCAGCAAGAAGACATAAACATTGTAAATATATATGCACCCAACATAGGAGCACCGAAATACATTAAGAAAATCTTGGAGGATTTCAAGAAAGATATTGACAGCAACACAATTATAGTAGGGGACTTTAACACCCCACTATCAAAAATGGACAGGTCTTCCAAACAAAATATCAACAAGGATTTTGTGTCACTGAACAATACCCTAGAAGAAATGGACTTAACTGATATATACAGAGCTTTTCATCCCAAGGCAGCAAAATACACATTCTTTTCAAGTGTCCATGGAACTTTTTCAAAGATCGACTACATGATAGAACACAAAGCAAGCCTCAACAAATTCAAGAAAATTGAAATCATATAAAGCACTTTCTCTGACCACAAGGGGCTGAAACTAGAAACCAACCCCAAAGGAAAAAACCCAAAACACTCAAAATCATGGAGACTGAATAGCATGCTATTAAACAACGAATGGGTCAAGAACGAGACTAGGAAAGAAATCAAAGACTTTCTGGAAACAAATGAAAATGAACTCACAACAACGCAAAAGCTATGGGACACAGCAAAGGCAGTCCTGAGAGGGAAGTTCATAGCAATACAGGCCTACCTTAAAAACATAGAAACATTTCAAACAAACAACCTAACCCTACGCTTACAAGAACTGGAGGAACAACAACAAAGACAGCCCAGAGCAAGCAGAATAAAGGAAATAACCAAGATCAGAGCAGAGTTAAATGACATAGAGACTAAAAGCACAATTCTAACGATCAATGAATCCAGGAGCTGGTTCTTTGAAAAGATAAACAAAATCGACAAGCCTTTAAGTAGGCTCATCAAGAAGAAAAGACAGAGGATCCAAATAAACAGAATTAGAAATGAAAGAGGAGAGATTACAACTGATACCACAGAAATACAAAGGATTGTAAGAAATTACTACAGAGAACTGTATGCCAAGAAAATTGAAAACCTAGGTGAAATGGACACATTTCTAGAAAAATATAATCTTCCATAACTGAATGAAGAAGAAGTAGAAAGCCTGAACAGACCAAAAACAGCAGACGAAATTGAAGCAGTCATCAAAAAACTCCCAACACACAAAAGCCCTGGACGAGATGGTTTCACAGGAGAATTCCACAAAGCATTTAAGGAAGAGTTAACCCCTATCCTTCACGGACTATTCAAAAAAATCCAAACTGATGGAACACTCCCAAACTCTTTTTATGAAGCCAGCATCATCCTAATCCCAAAACCACATAAAGACACAACGAAGAAAGCAAACTTCAGGCCAATATCTCTGATGAACATAGACGCTAATATTCTCAACAAAATATTGGCAAACCGCATCCAGCAATACATTAAAAAGATCATCCACCATGACCAAGTGGGATTCATCCCAGGGATGCAAGGATGGTACAATATTCGCAAATCAATAAACATAATACATCACATCAACAACAGCAAAGACAAAAATCACATGATCATATCAATAGATGCAGAAAAAGCATTTGATAAGGTACAGCACCCATTTCTGATAAAAACACTCAGCAAAGTGGGAATAGAGGGAGCATTCCTCAACATAATAAAGGCCATTTATGAGAGACCTACAGCCAACATCATACTCAATGGCCAAATACTTAGAACTTTCCCACTAACATCAGGAACAAGATAAGGATGCCCTCTCTCACTACTTCTATTCAACATAGTATTGGAAGTCCTAGCCACAGTAATCAGACAAGAAAAAGCAATAAAAGGCATCCAAATTGGAAAGGAGGAAATGAAACTGTCACTGTTTGCAGACGACATGATAGTGTACATGGAAAACCCTATAGACTCCCCCAAAAAACTACTCGACCTAATAAATGAATTTGGCAAAACAGCTGGATACAAAGTCAATACTCAGAAATCAAAGGCATTCCTCTACACCAACAACGAAACTGCAGAAACAGAAATCAGGAAAAAAATCCCATTTGATATAGCAACAAGAAAAATAAAGTACCTAGGAATCAACCTAACCAAGGAGGTATAAGACCTGTACTCAGAAAACTACACAACACTGAAGAAAGAAATTAAGGAAGACACAAACAAATGGAATCATGTACCATGCTCATGGATTGGAAGAATTAACATCATCAAAATGGCCATACTACCCAAAGCAATTTATAGATTCAATGCAATCCCTATTAGAGTACCCATGACATATTTCACAGATATAGAACGAACATTTCAGAAATTTATATGGAACCATAAATGACCCCGAATAGCTGCAGCAATTTTGAGAAAGAAGAACGAAGCAGGAGTGATCACAATACCTGATATCAAACTGTATTACAAGGCCACTGTCATCAAAACACCCTGGTACTGGCATAAAAACAGGCACATATTCCAATGGAACAGAACAGAGAGGCCAGAAATAAACTCAAGTCTTTACGGTCAATTAATATTTGACAAAGGAGGCAGGAACATAAAATGGAGCAAAAACAGCCTCTTCAACAGATGGTGTTGGGAGATCTGGACAGCTACGTGCAAAAAAATGAAACTCGATCACCAACTTACGCCATACACGAAAATAAACTCAAGTTGGATAAAAGACTTAAATATAAGTTTTAACACCATAAAAGTCCTCGAGGAAAACATTGGCAGGAAAATCTCAGACACTCCATGCAGCAACGTCCTCACACACACATCCCCTAAAGCAAGGGACATAAAGGAAAGAATAAACAAATGGGACCTCATCAAAATAAAAAGCTTCTGCAAAGCTAAAGAAAATAGCACCAAATTACGAAGAGAATCAACAGTATGGGAAAACGTAGTTGCCAATGATACCTCAGACAAGGGCCTGATCTCCAAAATATATAAAGAACTCACATGACTCCACTCCAAGAAGACAAACAACCCTATTAAAAAATGGGCAAAGGACTTGAATAGACACTTCTCCAAGGAAGACATACAGTGGGCCCAGAGGCATATGAAAAGATGCTCAGCCTCACTAGCCATCAGAGAGATGCAAATTAAAACCACAATGAGGTACCATCTCACACCAGTCAGAGTGGCCAGCATAAACAAATCCACAAACAAATGTTGGAGAGGATGTGGAGAAAAGGGAACCCTCGTGCACTGTTGGTGGGAATGCAGTCTTGTGAGGCCACTGTGGAAAACAACTATGGAATTTCCTAAAAAACTAAAAATGGCAGTGCCCTTTGACCCAGCAATTCCGCTGGTGGGATTATACCCTAAGAACCCTGAAACACCCATCCAAAAGAATCTGTGCACCCCAATGTTCATAGTAGCACTATTTACAATAGCCAAGTACTGGAAGCAACCTAAGTGCCCATCAGCAAACGAGTGGATCCCAAAACTATGGTATATTTACACAATGGAATTCTATGCAGCAGAGAGAAAGAAGGAGCTTATACCCTTTGCAACAGCATGGATGAAACTGGAGAGCATTATGCTAAGTGAAATAAGCCAGGCGGTGAGGGACAAATACCATATGATCTCACCTTTAGCTGGAACATAATCAACAAAAGAAAAAAGCAAACAAAATACAACCAGAGTCATTGAGGTTGGGAACAGTCTAGCAGTGGCCAGGGTGGAGTGGGATGGGAACAGTGGGAAGAGGGGATTGCAGGAACTATTATGAAGGATACATGGACAAACTTGGGGGGGGGATGGTGGGGGTGGGGGAGGGAGGTGGGTTCAGCTTGGGTGGGGGGGAGGGAAGGTGCGCAAAGGCATACAACTGTAATTGAATAAGAATAAAAATTGAAAAAATTTTTCTGAATATTGAATTTGTACCCTGTACTTTGCCAAATTCATTTATTAGGTCTTGTGGTTTTTTGTTGGAGCATATATGGTTTTCTGTGTACATTATCATGTCATCTGTGAATAATGACAGTTTCATTTCCTCCTTTCCAATTTGAATGTCTTTTATTTTTTCTTTTTTTTTGATCACTGTGGCTAGGACTTCCAGTACTGTGTTGAATAAGAGTGGTGAAAGCTGGTGTCCCTGACTTATTCTAATCTTAGAGGAAATGTTTTTAGTTTTTGCCCATTGTGTATAATGTTGACTTAGGTTTTCCATACATGGCCTTTAAACCCTCTGTTCCCACTTTGCTGAGAGTTTTTAGCATAAATAGGTGCTGGATTTTTTTTACCACATGCTTTTTCTGCATCTATTGATATAATCATGTAGTATTTATCTTTCATTTTTTGTGTGGTGTATCACATTTATTAATTTGCAAATATTGTATCAACCTTCCATCCCAGGGACAAATTCCACTTGATCATGGTGTATGATCTTTCTAATGCATTGTTGGATCTGCTTTGCTAGTATTTTGTTGAGGATTATAGCATCAATGTTCATCAGGGATGTCAGCCTATAGTTTTCTTTCTTTTTTGTGTCTTTTCCTAGGTTTGGAATTAGGATGATACTAGCCTCATAAAAAGAGTTTGGGAGTCTTCCTTCTCCTTGAAATTTTTGGAACAATTTGAGAAGGGTAGGTGTTAGTTGTTCTTTGAATGATTGGTAAAATTCACCTGTGAAATCATCTGGTTCAGGATGTTTGTTTGCTGGGAGTTTGATTACTGCTTCAATTTCATTAGTTGTTATCAGTATATTCAGGTTTTCTGTTTCTTTGTGATTCAAAATTTGGAGATTGTATGATTCTAGAAATTTATCCATTTTGCTCAGGTTGCCCAATTTCTTGGCATATAGTTGTTCAAAGTATTCTCTTACAATTCTTTGTGTTTTTGTGGTATCTGTTGTTATTTCTCCTCTTTCATTTCTGATCTTATTAATTTGGGTACTCTTTTTTTCTTAATGAGTCTGGTTAAAGGTTTGATAATTTTGTTTATTTTTTCAAAGACTTAGCTCCTGGATTCATTGATCTTTTTAATTGTTTTTGTAGTCTCTATGTCATTTATTTCTGCTTTGATCTTGATTGTTCCTTCCTTCTACTTCCTTTGGGTACTACTGTTTGTTGTTTTTCTAGTACTTTTAAGTGTATGGTTAGATTGTTTATTTGAGAGCTCTCTATCTTCTTGAGGTATGCCTATAATGCTATAAACTTCCCACTCAGGAATGCTTTTCCTGTGTCCCATAGGTTTTGGGTGTTGTGTGTTTAGTTTTACTTGTTTCAAGGTACTTTTTGATTTCTTCCTTGATCACATTGATGACCCATTCATTATTTAATAACATGCTATTTAGTCTCCATGTATTTGAATGATTTTGAGTTGTTGTTGTTGTTTTACTGAGTTTGATTTCTAGTTTCATGCCATTGTGATTGTAGAAAACGCTTGATATGATTTCAATTTTCTTGAATTTGTTAAGACTTCTTTGTGTCCTACCATGTGGTCTATCTTTGAGAATGATCCATGTGCATCTGAGAAGAATGTGTATTGTGATGCTTTGGGATGAAATGTTCTGTAAATATAAATCCATTTGATCTACTGTGTCATTTAAGGTCACTGTTTCCTTGTTGATTTTTTTTTTTTTTTTTGTCTGGAAGATCTATCCAATGGTGACAGTGGGGTGTTAAAATCTCCTACAATGGTCGTATTGCTGTCAATCTGTTCTGTAAAGTCCACCAAGGTTTTCTTTATATATTTAAGTGCTCCTGTTTTGGGTATGTATGTGTTTATAATGGTTATATTCTCTTCTTAGATTGATTCCTTTAGTATTATGTAGTGACCTTCTTCATCCCTTCTTATGGACTTGGTTTTGAAGTCTATTTTGTCAGATATAAGTATTGCTATCCCAGCTTTTTTTTAATCTTCATTTGCATGGAATTTTTTTTCCACTCCCTCACTTTCAGCCTGTGTAAATCTTTTGTTTGAAATGGGTCTCTTGTCAACAGCATATGCTGGTCATGTTTTCTTATCTATTCAGGTACCCTAGGTCTTTTGATTGGAATATTTAATACATTTATGTTTAAAGTAATTATTGGCAGGTACTTGTTCCTTGTTATTTTATTCCTTTATACCTATTCCTCTCCTTGTCTCTCTCTTTCTTTCTCTCTAACTTCTTCTTAAAACAGTCCCTTTAACATCTGTTGCAGTGCTGGTTTGGTGTTAATGAATTCCTTTAGTCATTTTTTTTTTTCTCTAAGAAGCTCTTTATTTTGACTTACATTTTAAATGAGAGCTTGCTGGATGGAGTAATCTTGCTTGGAGATCCTAGCTTTTCCTTTTTTTTATGTATATAATCTTTATTATATTTTCCCCATTACCAAGATCCTAGCTTTTCATTATTCTGAATATTTCATGTCAATTCCTTCTAGCCTGAAGTGTTTCTGTTGAGAAACCAGCTGACAGTCTTATTGGTGCTCCCTTGCATGTAACTGTCTGTTTCTCTCCTAATGCCTTTAAGATTCTCTCATTGTCTTTAAACTTTGCCTTTAAAATTTTAATTATGATGAGTCTTGGTGTGGGTCCCTTTGGGTTCCTCTTTATTGGGACTCTCTGTACTCCCTGAACTTAGCAGACTTTTTCTTCACCAGGCTAGAGAAGTTTTCTGTCATTATCTGCAAACAGGTTTTCTATCCCTTGCTCACTTTCTTCTCCTTCTGGTGTTCCTATGATATATTACTATGTTTCATGTTGTCCTGCAGCTCCCTTAAGCCCTCTTTCATTCTTTTTGATTCTTTTTTTTTGTTTTGTTTTGTTGCTCTGTCTGGATTTTTTTTTCTACCTTGTCCTCCAACTCGCTGATTCAATTCTCTGCTTCATCTGACCTGCTTTTAATTCCTTCTAGTGTATTACTCATTTCAGATATTTCATTCTTCATTTCCAGCTGGTCCTTATTCAAGGTTTCTATGCCCTTTTTCATGCTGATGTAGTTCCCACTAAGTTCCTTGCAATTCCCATAAAGTTCCTTCTAGTTCTCACTTAGTTCCTTGAGCATCCTTATAATAATTACGTTGAACTCTGTGTCTGATAGATTGCTTGCCTCCATTTCAATGAACTCTTTTTCTGGGTATTCCTCCTTTTCTTTCATTTGTGGGTTGTTTCATTGTCTCTCCACTTTAACTGACTCTTTTTGTTTGTTTCTACATATTAGATAGATCTGGTTTTACTCCTTGTCTTCATGGGGTGGCCTTTTGTGGGATTCAATGATGCAGTCTCCTTGATCTCCTGAGCTGGATGCTCTAGGAATCTAGGAATTTCCCTTGTGCAGTTTACATGGACTCTCCTGTTGCATTTGCATCTTGATTGTTGATGGTCCATTCATTGGTGGGTTCTCCCCTCCAGCTGGCTGACTGAGAGGCTCAATCCCCATCACATCTTATATGCTGTTATACTAGTACTGACAGAACAAAGCAAAACAACACAGAAAACAAAACACATACAAGCCAAAAAAAAAACAATAACAACAACAAATTCAATGATAAAAGAGCATAGAATAATAAAAGTGGAAAGAAAAGTAGAATATTATAAGAAAAACAATATTATGGTAAGACCAAAAGAAAGAAAAATGATTATGGGAGGATAGAGTGTGGAGAAACAATAAGAGTGAGGAATAGAAATGGGATCACCACAAAAAAACAAAGAAAGGAAAAAATAAAATTTCAAAAATTAAGAAAAGGAAGGAAGAAGGCAAAATGGAGTGACAAAACAGAAGAGTAAAATATGAGATTTGAAAGAAAAAATGGAGAAAAAGTAAATACTTGATGAAAAGTTGATATAAAGCTACACAAAAGAAAAAATAATGAAAATACTGATAAAGAACGAAGTGTTATTTATCTCAGCAGAGTTTAGTATGTTCCTGCTGGGTTCTTCCTCTGGATACAACTCTTATGTTGCCTGAGGCTGGTGCAAGTCAATTCAGATGCTGTCCATTCTAGCTTTAGGCAGCCTGTTTGAAGCTACAAGCAATCCACAGTTTGAGGCTGTTTCCTTTGGGCTTGGCTGCATCTGGGATGGGCCTCACTGCTCTAAAAGTCTGTATATTTGTCAGTACAGGGCCCAGGGTTGGGTCAACTAATGACTGAGGACACTCCTGGAACCACATACACCTGCTTCTGCCTGTGGTCCTGCTCTTTGTCTTAGCTTATGTGCTGATCCATCTGTTTCTGAGTGGGCTTCTGGTGGAACTGGGAGGATAGGACTATTGGATCTCTTATGAGAGGGGCTGTTCAGACTTCAGGGAAGATGGCGAGTATGTTCCCTTATCCCCGCAACAAAAATGGGTGCTGAATTTTGGAATTATATCCTAGAACTGGGAACCCAGCAGCCAGTCCCCCAAGCCTCCCACTCCAGACTCTCCTTGCGTGACTCCAAAGCATGCTGCCCTCCTTTCACCCATGCCAAGGTAAGTGGCTGGGAATGCAAAACCTGTGTGTAGGCCTCTTAGAACAAAAGAAAGGGGGAGAAAAGAAAAAAAGATAACTTTTTCTCCAGTGGGCTCTGTCTGTCTCCGGCAGGCAAAAACTCTGTGGCCTTTCACCACTGGGTGCTACCTGGGCAGGTGATCCCAGCACTGGTGCTCTATGCTTGGGAGCACAGTCTGAGGTCCAGGTTTCACTCCTCTCCAGGGGAGCACCCGCAATCCTGCGACCACCATGCCCACTGCCCTTGAAAGCAGTATCGGCCCCTTTCGTGTCTCTACCCTTTCTTCCCATCTGGAGGTGGTTTTTGGCCATCCTTGATTAAGTATGTCCTCTCTTCTTCAGGTAGTCTTCAGTTGTTTATTTCAGGTGGGTGTTCCCCTCTTTATTTTTATTTTCAGCTTGGTTCTATGAGGCGTGACATGATAAATTCTTCTACTTTGTTGCCATCTTGCCTCCTTGAGAATAAAAGTCTTTGGAAGTAAGGGAGATCTGGTTCAAACACTGGCTCCTTCACTTACTAGCTGCATTTGTGCTTGTAAGAACCTGTTTAAGAACATTGTTCCCCAAATTCTCACTTCTCTATTGTACCAATAATTTCTTTCTCTCTGCATGTTGCAGTATCTACCAAATAAAGTCCTCCATATATCCCACATCCCTCTCTAACTTGTATCCCATTTCTCTTCTCCCTGTTACAGCAAAATTCCTTGACAAAGATGTCTATATTCACTGTTTCTATTTCCTTTCCACTTCCCTCTTGAATTATCTACAATCAGGATTTCATCTCTATTACCCCATCAAAATAGCTCCTCTCAAGGTGACGAATAAACTTCCATTTTCTCAAATCAAATATGATCATTTTTGAGTTCTCATCTTGCTTTACATTGCATCAGCATTCTGCTCCAATCATACTGATCTCCTGGTGTTCCTTAAACATGCCACACATGTTTCCACCTTGGGGTCATTGAATAGTTGTGCCTCTGCCTGGAAAATTCTCTCTGGATATCAAAATGGATTACCCCTTAGCTTCCCACAGCTCTCTGCTCACATGCTGTCTCCTCAGAGAGCCCTTACTCACTTTTTTGTTTTCTTGACAAATATCTCCATCTGCTATATTATAATTTTATTTGACTAATGTCTGTCTCTTCCTAATGTCAACTTCTTGGGAACAGGGAATTTGTTTTAGAGTAGTGTCTAGCCCACAATATTCAATTAATATTTGCTAAATGAATTAGTGAATGAATGAATCTTTCTTAGAAGACTCCTACAAACAGATGGTGTCATATATAACAAGCCCTCTCTAATGTTTAGGCAAAGTATCTGAAAAATACTAGCTTACCCCAAAACAAAACAGATACACATCTCAGTGAAGAGTAACCTTTATATCGGAATAAATATTGACAATTCTGCATGTGTTTTTTACGCCTGATCCTCATAACTGGAAGTAAGAATAAGAATATTTTCTTTAAAATATTTTATTTATTTATTTTTAGAGTAAGTGGAAGTGAGGGAGAAAGAAAGAGAGAAACATTGATTGGTTGCCTCTTGTATGCTCCCCTACCAGGGATCAAACCTGAAACCCAGGCATGTGCTCTGACCAGGAATCCAACTGACAACCCCTTGCTTTGCGAGATGACACCCAACCAACTGAGCTACACTAGTCAGGGCAAGAAATAAAAATCTTTATTTTACAGATAAGGGAAATGATGAGACTCAGGGAACTTAAGTAATTTTTTCAAGGCCACATAGTTGGTAAAATTCATACTTTCATTTACTCATTCTTTCAACAAATATGTATTGAGCACTTACCATTTGCCAAGCACAGCTTTGGACACTGGAAATATAGCAGTGAACAAGACACATAAAATTTCTGCCCTTCATGGAGCTTAAACTTCAATGGAGTAAGTAAAACCTATGAACAAAAGGCACTTAAATGCTGCTAAAGGATTAGCTGATACCACTAGAACAGATCTTTTTAAAATGCAGATTTCTATCCAGTAGGTCTGTATGGGGCCTAGTTTTCTGCATTTTAAAATAAAATTCCCAGTTTCTGCTGGTACTCCTGGTCCAGGAACTACACTTTGAGCAAGGTCTTAGTGTAAAATGCACTGTCATGGAAATAGGAACATGTATTTGACCCCTGTCCTTTCATGTAACACACTCTAGACACACAGATTAATACAGCAATGGAGCAAATTTCAAGGTACCAGAATTTGGAATTTCCTGACAGGTGTGTTAAACAGGGCGCTAGGAACTCTAGAAGCAGCTGGTACTCAGGGATGCAGCTGTACAAGCAGTGCCAAGGAAGTAAGTCACAGGTTGCAAAGTTGCAGCCATTGGAGAATTTCAATTCTTGGGGAGGAGGAGGAAAAGGACTGGAAAGAACAGACCAGACTCCCAGTTATAGAGAATTATCAAGGTCCAAACAGAAGCTTAGGAACAAAAGGCCAGAATCAGAACAAAGAGAGAAGGGAGGGTCTTAGATTCAAGATGAAGGTTGAAGTCAACACCACAGTGTCTTGGCAAAGCTTGTTTTGAATTAGAGGCCCTTAAATTGCTAGAGGGCAGGATTGGTACCACAGATGGGGCAGAGCCACTGAGCCTGTAGGTCGGGGCCAAGTGGCTCCAAGAGGGAACTATGGAAAGAGGAGGACTTTGGGACAGGGAACCAAGCAGATTCCACACTGCTCCTATCAGGAGTTTTTAGAACTAGACTGTCCAAGAGGCAGAAAGTGTGTTGGGCTTTGTTGTGAATGGCATGGTCCAAAAAGGGGAAATTTAATGATCATTGGCCAGAGATAATAAAAAAAAAAACCCACTGATTTCTGTGTTATATATCAGGCTAGAAAGAATTTGGATATGAAGAATATTAAACTAATATTGGGAAGGAAGAGATAGCAGAGAGATCTGTCGAGAGTGAACTGATGGAAAAGAGACTGAGAAAAGGGGACAAAGGGAATCTGGTATTTTTTTATTTTTATTTTAAATATATATTTCTTCCTTTTTTTAATTTTTTTTTCTTTTTTTCTTTCTTTCTTTCCTTATTTATTTATTGTTATTCAATTACAGTTGTATGCCTTTTCTCCCCATCCCTCCACCCCACCCCAGGTGAACCCACCTCCCTCCCCCCTCTCCACCCTCCCCCTTGGTTTTGTCCCTGTGTCCTTTATAGTAGTTCCTGTAATCCCCTCTACCCACTGTCCCCGCCCCCACACTCCACCCCCGCCCTGGCTATTGTTAGATTGTTCTTAACTTCAATGTCTCTGGTTATATTTTGTTTGCTTTTTTCTTCTATTGCTTATGTTCCAGTTAAAGGTGAGATCATATGGTATTTGTCCCTCACATCCTGGCTTATTTCACTTAGCATAATGCTCTCCAGTTTCATCCATGCTGTTGCAAAGGGTATACGCTCCTTCGTTCTCTCTGCTGCGTAGAATTCCATTGTGTAAATATACCATAGTTTTTGGATCCACTCGTTTGCTGATGGGCACTTAGGTTGCTTCCAGTACTTGGCTATTGTAAATTGTGCTCTATGAACATTGGGGTGCACAGATTCTTTTGGATGGGTGTTTCAGTGTTCTTAGGGTATAATCCCAGCAGTGGAATTACTGGGTCAAAGGGCAGTTGAATTTTTAGTTTTCTGAGGAAATTCCATATTGTATTCCACAGTGGCCTCACCAGTCTGCATTCCCACCAACAGTGCACGAGGGTTCCCTTTTCTCCACATCCTCTCCAACATTTGTTTGTGGATTTGTTTATGTTGGCCATTCTGACTGGTGTGAGATGATACCTCATTGGGGTTTTAATTTGCATCTCTCTGATGGCTAGTGATGCTGAGCATCTTTTCATATGTCTCTGGGCCCTCTGTATGTCTTCCTTGGAGAAGTGTCTGTTCAGTCCTTTGCCCATTTTTTAATTGGGTTGTTTGTCTTCCTGGAGTGGAGTCGTGTGAGTTCTTTATATATTTTGGAGATCAGGCCCTTGTCTGAGGTATCATTGGCAAATATGTTTTCCCATACTGTTGGTTCTCTTTGTAATTTGGTGCTGTTTCATTTAGCCATGCAGAAGCTGTTTATTTTGATGAGGTCCCATTTGTTTATTCTTTCCTTTATGTCCCTTGCTTTAGGGGATGTGTCTGTGAGGACGTTGCTGCGTGGAATGTCTGAGATTTTCCTGCCAATGTTTTCCTCAAGGACTTTTATGGTGTTACGGCTTATATTTAAGTCTTTTATCCATCTTGAGTTTATTTTCGTGTATGGCGTAAGTTGGTGATCGAGTTTCATTTTTTTGCACGTAGCTGTCCAGATCTCCCAACACCATCTGTTGAAGAGGCTGTTTTTGCTCCATTTTATGCTCCTGCCTCCTTTGTCAAATATTAATTGATCGTATAGACTTGAGTTTATTTCTGGGCTCTCTATTCTATTCCATTGGTCTATGTGCCTGTTTTTATGCCAGTACCAGGCTGTTTTGATTACAGTGGCCTTGTAATACAGTTTGATATCAGGTATTGTGATCCCTCCTGCTTTGTTCCTCTTTCTCAAAATTGCTGCAGCTATTCAAGGTCGTTTATGGTTCCATATGAATTTCTGCAATGTTTGTTCTATATCTGTGAAATATGTCATGGGTACTCTAATAGGGATTGCATTGAATCTATAAATTGCTTTGGGTAGTATGGCCATTTTGATGATGTTAATTCTTCCAATCCATGAGCATGGTACATGCTTCCATTTGTTTGTGTCTTCCTTAATTTCTTTCTTCAGTGTTGTGTAGTTTGCTGAGTACAGGTCTTTTACCTCCTTGGTTAGGTTTATTCCTAGGTACTTTATTTTTCTTGTTGCTATATCGAATGGGATTTTTTTCCTGATTTCTGTTTCTGCAGTTTCGTTGCTGGTGTACAGGAATGCCTTTGATTTCTGGGTATTGACTCTATATCCAGCTGTTTTGCCAAATTCATTTATTAGGTCGAGTAGTTTTTGAGTGGAGTCTATAGGATTTTCCATGTACACTATCATGTCATCTGCAAACAGTGACAGTTTAATTTCCTCCTTTCCAATTTGGATGCCTTTTATTGCTTTTTCTTGTCTGATTGCTGTGGCTAGGACTTCCAATACTATGTTGAATAGGAGTGGTGAGAGAGGGCATCCTTGTCTTGTTCCTGATCTTAGTGGGAAAGCTCTAAGTTTTTGTCCATTGAGTGTGATGATGGCTGTAGGTCTCCCATATATGGCCTTAATTATGTTGAGGACTGCTCCCTTTATTTCCACTTTGCTGAGTGTTTTTATCAGAAATGGGTGCTGTATCTTATCGAACGCTTTTTCTGCATCTATTGATATGATCATGTGATTTTTGTCTTTGCTGTTGTTGATGTGATGTATTATGTTTATTGATTTGCGAATATTGTACCATCCTTGCATCCCTGGGATGAATCCCACTTGGTCATGGTGGATGATCTTTTTAATATATTGCTGGATGCGGTTTGCTAATATTTTGTTGAGAATTTTAGCGTCTATGTTCATCAGCGATATTGGCCTGAAGTTTTCTTTCTTCGTTGTGTCTTTATCTGGTTTTGGGATTAGGATGATGTTGGCTTCATAAAAAGAGTTTGGGAGTGTTCCATCAGTTTGGATTTTTTCGAATAGTCTGTGAAGGATAGGGGTTAGTTCTTCCTTAAATGCTTTGTAGAAATCTCCTGTGAAACCATCTGGTCCAGGGCTTTTGTGTGTTGGGAGTTTCTTGATGACTGTTTCAATTTCCTTTGCTGATATTGGTCTGTTCAGGTTTTCTGCTTCTTCTTCATTCAGTTTTGGAAGATTATATTTTTCTAGAAATGTGTCCATTTCATCTAGGTTTTCAAATTTCTTAGCATACAGGTCTTCATAGTAATTTCTTACGATCCTTTGTATTCCTGTGGTATCAGTTGTAATCTCTCCACTTTCATTTCTAATTCTGTTTATTTGGATCCTCTCTCTTTTCTTCTCGATGAGCCTACTTAAAGGCTTGTCCATTTTGTTTATCTTTTCAAAGAACCAGCTCCTGGATTCATTGATCCTTAGAATTGTGCTTTTAGTCTCTATGTCATTTAGTTCTGCTCTGATCTTGGTTATTTCCTTCCTTCTGCTTGCTCTGGGCTGTCTTTGTTGTTGTTCCTCCAGTTCTTGTAGGCATAGGGTTAGGTTGTTTGTTTGAACTGTTTCTAACTTCTTAAGGTAGGCCTGTATTGCTATGAACTTCCCTCTCAGGACTGCCTTTGGTGTGTCCCATAGGTTTTGGGTTGTTGTGAATTCGTTTTCATTTGTTTCCAGGAAGTTTATGATTTCTTCCCTAATCTCATTCTTGACACATTCATTGTTTAATAGCATGCTATTCAGTCTCCATGATTTTGAGTGTTTTGGGTTTTTTCCTTTGGGGTTGGTTTCTAGTTTCAGACCCTTGTGGTCAGAGAAAATGCTTGATATGATTTCAATTTTCTTGAATTTGTTGAGGCTTGCTTTGTGTCCTATCATGTGGTCTATCTTTGAAAAAGTTCCATGGACACTTGAAAAGAATATGTATTTTGCTTCTTTGGGATGAAAAGCTCTGTATATATCAGTTAAGTCCATTTCTTCTAGGGTATTGTTCAGTGACACAATATCTTTGTTCATCTTTTGTTTGGAAGACCTGTCCATTTTTGATAGTGCGGTGTTAAAGTGCCCTACCATAATTGTGTTGCTGTCAATATCTTTCTTGAAATCCTCCAAGATTTTCTTTATGTATTTGGGTGCTCCTATGTTGGGTGCATATATATTTACAATGTTTATGTCATCTTGGTGGATTCTTCCTTTGAGTATTATGAAGTGACCTTCTGGGTCTCTCTTTATGGCCCTTCTTTGGAAGTCTATTTTCTCTGATATGAGTATTGCTACCCCTGCTTTTTTTTCCTGTCCGTTTGCTTCGAAAATTTGCTTCCAGCCCTTCACTTTCAGTCCGTGTAAGTCTTTTGTCCTGAGATGGGTCTCTTGTAGGCAGCATATGTGTGGGTCATGTTTTCTTATCCATTCAGCTGTTCTATGTCTTTTGATTGGAGCATTTAATCCATTTACATTTAAGGTTATTATCGATAGGTAGTTATTCATTGCCATTATTTCCTACCTGTGTTCCTCTTTCTTTCTCTTTTCCTTCCTTTCCTTAAAGCAGTCCCTTTAGCATCTCTTGCAGAGCTGGTTTGGTGGAAGTGTATTCTTTTAGAATTCTTTTGTCTGGGAAACTCTTTATTTGGCCTTCTATCTTGATTGAGAGCCTTGCTGGGTAAAGTAGTCTTGGTTGCAGGCCTCTGGTTCTCATTACTTGGAATATTTTTTGCCATTCTCTTCTGGCTTGGAGCGTTTCCATTGAGAAGTCAGTTGCTAACCTTATTGGGGCTCCCTTGTATGTTACTTCCTTTTTCTCCCTTGCTGCCTTTAAGATCCTCTCTTTGTCTTGGAAATTTGCCATTTTAATTATGGTGTGTCTTGCAGTGGGTCTCTTTGGGTTCCTCTTGCTTGGGACTCTCTGTGTTTCCTGGATTTGGGTTACTTTTTGTCTCCTCAGATTAGGGAAATTTTCCATCATTACTTTTTCAAACAGGTTTTCTATCCCTTGCTCTTCTTCTTCTCCTTCTGGTATTCCTATTATACGGATATTGTTACGTTTCATGTCGTCCTGCATTTCCCTTATTGCCTCTTCATTGTTTCTGAGCCTCTTTTCCTTTTCTTGCTCTTTCTGGGTGTTTTTTCTACTTTTTTCTCCAGGTCGCTGATCCGATCCTCTGCTTCATCAAGTCTGCTTTTTGATTACTTCTACTGTGTTCTTCAATTCAGAAATTGCATTCTTCATTTCCTCTTGGCTCTTGTTGATATTTTCTATTTCCTTTTTCATGTTGATATAGTTTGCATTGAGTTCATTGTAGTTTCCCTGTAGTTTCTGGTAGTTCTCTTTGAGCTGAGAGAGCTCAGTGATCTTCCTGATGACCATTGCTTTGAACTCAGTATCTGATAGTTGACTTGCCTCTTTTTCTGTTAGCATTCTTTCTGAGGCTTCCTCCTTTCCTTTCATTTGGAGATTGTTTCTTTGTCTTCCCATTGTTTGTGAGACTCTTCTTGTTAGCCTCTGCTTCTTAAATTGCTCTATTCTGACTCCCTGAGTTTATGGCATGAACTTCTATGGTAGAATGCCAGTGGGATTCGGTTGTGCTGTCTCCTTAATCTCCTGTGCTCACTGGTCTTGAGGTGACGTTTATGGGTGTAACACGGTCTAACTCTGGTCTTTTCAGCACTCCAGGTTTTCTTGTCTCACCTGTGGGAAAAGGAGGAATGGGAGGAAAAAAGAGAGAGAGAGAAGAAGGGAAGGAGGGAAAAAGGGAATAGAAAAGGAAAGGAAGTAAGGAAGAAGGAATAGAGATATCTCGGAGGCAAGATAATATGGAATTTTAACAAAAATTAAAACATAGAAATAGATAAAAGAAGGCAGGAAGAAGACATAAAAATGTTAAAGGATGGGATGAAGAAGGAATGAGAAAAAAAAAAAGAGAGAGGAAGAAGGAATTCAAGGGGAAAGGAAAGAAAAAAAAAAATCTTCTGCTGGCTTTAAACCGGTCAGGTTAGTTCTGCTGGTGTCCTGTCTGTGCAACGGGAGGGGGTGGTTGGAAGGATTGGTTTCACCTTTCTCCCTTCCTGGGTCACACTCTTCGCTGTTGTTCAGCCTGCAGACTCTCCTCTCACTGCAGCTCACCTCTACTTGGTGTTCTGCCTTTGTCCTAGAGAGCTAGTAGGTCCTGCAGGGTGCGCACTTGTTAGGTAGGCGTTGTAGGTGTGGTCCCTGGCAGGCAATCTGGCCGTTGATCAGCCAATACAGCAGCTTTGTTCTTGGGACACGCAGGCAGTGGCTCCAGCTGCTTTCGCTTGGGACGCGTGCGTGCACAGCAGGGCGATCCAGCCGCTTTGGATGTGTGAAGCTCTCAAGCTGCTTTGTGCTCTGAGCGCGCAGCTGGCCGATCCAGCCGCCTGGGCTTGGGAGGCTGGCGCGCAGACGGGGGATTCAGCCGCCTTGGGGTTAGGACACTCGCCAGCAGCTTTGTGCTTCGAAAACGCGCATACAGCCGGCCCTGCGCTGGGTGAGCGCGCAGCCCGCCGAGCCAGAGGCTCTGTGCTTGGGGGGCCGATCCAGCCGCCCTGGGCTTGAGTCTCTCGGGCGGGCGGGGCCGCCCTGGGACTGAATCACGTGGCACTGGGTTCCGAGGTTTTGGGCCTGTGGGTGGAGCAGCTAGTCTCTGCTCCAAACGGTCTCGGAGGTTTCAGGTGTGGGCGCCCCTCTGGGGTTTCATGTATGGGCCCTGTTCGCTAATCTGCGCGTGAGACCGGACCTCAGGTGAGCGCCGTGGCTCCAGTGCTGCTTATCCCGTGCTGGCAGTCCAGGGGCGGAGGGGGGAGGGGCGCCAGGGGCCTCGGCTACTACGAGAGTTCTCTAACTAGCCCCTGAGTGTCTCTATTTTCTTTTTCTTTTTGAGAAATTCCTCCTTTTCAAGCCCCCCTGGTCCAATCAAGCACCTGGCTGCTCACAGCGCAGCCTGGCCCTCTCCCAAGACTCCTGCAGCAGCCCCTGCGCCAGGGCTGGCGCTTCTGACGCCCTTGTACCGCGCGGTCCCTGGTCCCGAGGACCTTATTGTCCTTGAGCACTCTTCTTACCGTCAGATCTTTCAATGTCCTCTATCTTTGGTCTCTGATCTTCGTATATGCCGGAATACTGTTGGCTGTTCGCTCTGCTCCTCAGATCAGCTAGGTATTTCCCTGGCGTTGAGGGGAAGTGGACTCCGCTCCCACCTATGTTGCCGCCATCTTCCCTCAATCGGGAATCTGGTATTTATAAACCATGCCCTTGATGAGATAAGAGGAAATGCAGGAGGAATCCGAGGAAGCCAGAACTTTACACTGTAAATGTTATAACAGTCAGTGTGCTCCACATGACCTTCTCAAAGAAGAGTGACTAAGACCTAGGTACTGGAAAGTCACTGAGGAGAGTGACCACAAGAGTCTTACATCTCTCAAAATGAGCCAGAAAAGGCAGGGTAACCCTGCCGACTCAGAGTTGTACAACAGCAATAGTACTGGTTATGAACATGGCTTCTAGAACCAGATGGGCAGAGGTCCAAATTCCAGCTCTGCCACTTAACTTCTCTGGGCCTCTGTTTCCTCATCTATAAATAGGGATGATAACAAAATTACCTACATCACAGAACTATGGTGAGAATTAAGTTACTCTATGCACATAAAGTGCTTAGAACAATGCCTTACATATCGTTAATGCTCAACAGATATTAATTTTTACTTTTGTTGCAACAAGGAAGAGCTGGAAGGGACCTGAGAGTGCCACCCACTCATTTGTTAGAAAAAGAGCATAAGGCCTGAAGAAAAGTAGGGAATTGCTCCAGGTCATCAGGAAGCTCAATGCAGGGTTAAGACAGCAACCAGGTCTCCTAATCTTGATGCCTTTCCCACCATATAACATTAATTTTTCAGAGGAGTGGCTTCCCTACTTAGATCACAAATACATTTTATACCACAACCTATACACATATACATGCATGCAGATAATGACCCAAAATTTTCATAAAATAATACTTTGACATACTACAGTTTCTCTAATATTTCCTTTTCTATTCTTACAAACAAAAATAATATTAATAATTGGGGATAAAACCCATCGGGATCAGGAGCCAAGAGTAGAAACTACAAAGCAAGCAGGAGAATATTACACCTGTGAGGAGTGACAAACATAAAAGCCTATGAGAGGCACTTCGATATCTATCAGACAGAGAACATAGAGGCCAAATCTGCCCTAGTTACACTAAATAACCATACCCCTTTCTTCTAATCACAACATCACACTCCCCCATTACTGGAGAAATCAGAAGCATTAGGAGAGAAGGACTGAAGAACAGACAGAACTCAAGTCTCTCTGGCCACAGGGCATGTCTGAACTGAGGGGCATGGGAAAACACCCGACATCAGATATAGATTGATGATTTCAATTAGGACAAAACTGATGTGATATAAAATTGGCAAGAAAACCAAGGGTGCTGCCCATATGCCATCATTTAAAAGGAGGAAAGGATATTTGAGCTAATTTAAAACTTTAATTGGAGAAAAAAAAATTTCATGTTTGTCTTCTTGTGTTCAGACTGCTCAATAACCTCTTTACATTTATAGTGGTACATACAAATATATACACACGAAGAGAAACAATGTTTTTATTAATAGAAAATAGATAATCACCATAAAGCAGTATGATGGATTACTATTACTTGGTTGAAAAGTATGCAGAATAGCTGTACATGGTGGCAGAAAATCTCAATCATATATTTTTCTTGACAAAAGAAAAATACAGAGGAGTGTCTATGGCCTTGACTATTCTGGACATTTCTTATAAACTTTACCATGCAATATGTGATGCTTTACATTTGGCTTCTTTCACTCAATGTTTTTCAAGGTTTGCCTATGTTGTAGCATATATCAGTATGACATTCCTTTTTATGCTGAAATAATATTCCATTTTGTTTATACATTCTTAAATTGATGGATATCTTGGTTATTTCCAAGTTTTGGTCATTTTGAGTAATACTTCTAGGAATATTCATACACAACTCTTTGTGTAGACATATATTTTAAATTCTCTTGGGTATATACTTAGGAGTAGACTTGTTTTGACATATAGCAACTCTGCATTTAACTTCTTGAGGAACTGCCAAACTGTTTTCCAAAGTGGTTGTACATTCCCAACAGAGATGTATGAAGGCTCTGATTTCTCCAAATCCACATCAATACTTGCTATTATCTTTTAAATTATAGCCATCCTAGTGGATGTGAAGTGGTACATCATTACTATTTTGATTTCCATTTCCCTAATTCTAGTGATATTAAGCATCTTTTCATGTGTTTACTTGCCACTGGTATTTTTTTTTAAAGAAATATATATTCAAATCCTTTGCTCATTGCCCTGACCAGTGTGGTTCACTTGATTTGGTATCATTCCAAGAAACAAAATCTCATCAGTTGGATTCTAGGTCAGGGCACATGCCTAGATTATGGGTTCAGTCCCCCATCAGGGCACTTATGAGAGGCAACCAATTGAGGTTTCTCTCTCACATCAGTGTTTCTCTCCCTCTCTTTTTCTCCCTGTGGGGAACTGTCCCAAGTGTGGGAAATATGGCTCAGCCCCCACTCAGAAAAGCCAGTGGGGAGGCAGGTTGGTGGGCAGGACCCACGTCCATGGATAGGTTCTCCAGTGGGAAATCAGGCCTGCATTGTACCTTGACTTCTATGAGATTTGCTCTTGCTAAAACTCCCTCACCCTGAATTGAGGCAGCAAATGTTTACTGAGTATCTTCATCTTCCTAAAATCTGTGCTAAACCACCCAAGTATGGAGTGTGAGCAGTTTCCCCCTCCAGCTGTAACATCCTTCTCTTTTAAGTAATTAGCAGTATTCTGTCCTTTGTTGTCCATAAAAAGTAATCACCTGTGGTGAACCTGTGCATAGTAAATGAGGACCATCCTCCATGTAATGTGGCCAGAAAAACAATAAAAGCCTGTCCGGGCGGGGATCATTTCTCTCTTTCTTTCTCTCTCTCTCTCTCTCTCTCTCTCTCTCTCTCTCTCTCTAGCCCTCTCTCCCTCTCTCACTTAGAGAGTGGCCATGCCATCCCTTTTCCTCCACGGGATTTCTGTAGTCCGTGTGTATTTGTATATTGCAGCCACAACACCGGATCCTATGGGCTGGGGTCCACGTCATCTCCCTCTTCCTTGTATCTAAAAATAAACAAAATCTTTAAAAAATAAATAAAATCTTTACAAAACCATTTGCTCATTTGAAAAATGCATTGTACAAAACCCCAATGATGTTATTTGCAGAAACGTTTTTAAAAATCCAATTATTGTTACGGAATTTCAAGTGACCTGAATAGCCAAAAACAATCTTGAAAAAGAAGAAAGCTAGAGGACTCACACTTATAGATTTTAAACTTACTACAAAGCTATAGTAATCAAAACCATGTGGAACTGAAAATATAAAATGTTAAAATATGAAAAGGTTTTTCAGCATATTATTCCAAAACATTTACCAAAGCTTGTACAAACTTTATTTAATAATCATAAGGACCAAAACCAAAATAAAACCAACCAACCAACCAACCAACAAAAACCAGTGTGGTACTGGCATAAAGACAGAGGTATATACCAATTGGATAAAACAGAGAAAGCTCAGAAATAAACTCCTACATATATGGTCAAATAATTAGCGACAAGATGAATCAATGAAGAAGGACAGTCTTCAACAAATTGGTGCCAGGAAAACTGAAGATACACACCCAAAAGAATGAAGCTGGAACCTTATAAAACAACAGAAAACCAATTAATTACCCATTCATGAGACAAATTACCAAGTAATGAGTTTACATTGATACAAATATTAAAAAGGAAATGAAAAAATATTGTGAATACTTTTATTCCTAAAAACTCAACACCTCAGAAAAAATGCACATTTTTGAAAGATACAATCTATGAAAACCCATTCAAGAATAGGTAATCTGAAGAGCACAATATCTATTAAAGAAATGGAATTTAGGTGGAGAGAGGACTGAAGATTGCGGCGAGATAGGTGGTAGTGGAGTCCACTTCCCCTCGGCACCAGTGAAATGCCTAGCTGATCTGAGGAACAGAGCAAACAGCCAACGGTATTCTAGCATATATGAAGATCAGAGACCAAAGATAGAGGACATTGAAAGATCAGACAGTAAGAAGAGTGCTTAAGAACAATAAGGTCCCTGGGACCAGCACGGGGACCAGGACAGCTGAAGCCACCGGCCGGGGTTCAGGGTCTGCTGCAGGATTCTTGGGAGAGAGCCAGGTGGGGCTGTGTGAGAGGCCGGGTGCTTGTTTGGACCAGGGGGGCTTGAATAGGAGGAATTTCTTGAAAAGAAAAAGAGAAAATGGAGGCACGCAGCGGCTGTTTAGAGAACTCTCCCCAGCAGCCATGGACTCTTGCGCCCCTACCCCCTCAGCCCCTGGACTGTGAACATCAGATAAACAACCCCAGCACACACCTGAAGCCCAGTTGGCGCCCACCCAGATCAGCGGCCTGGGTGCCCACAACTGAAACCCTGAGTGGGCATGCATCCTGATCAGCAATCCGGCTGCCTGGGCACATAGGCCCAAAGCTGGGGATCAGTGTGCACCCAGAACAGAGGCCCGGCTGCCTGGGTGGACAGGCCCAAAACCCCCCGATGGGTGCGTATACAATTAGTGGCCTGGGCACCCACACCTGAAACCTCAGATGGGTGTGCACCCTGATCAGCAGCACGGCTGCCCGAGTGCACAAACCCAAAGCCGGGGATCGGTGCCCAACCTGATCAACAGCCGGGCTGCCGCCGGGCGACCACATCTGAAGCACCAGGGACTGAACATCTCCCACCTAGCACCTGTGCACAGAGCCCTGCAGGACCCATTTGCTCTCTAGGAGGAAAGCAGAACACCCAGCAGAGGGGAGCTGCAGGGCTGGGGGAGACTGCAGTCCCCAGAAAGACTTGACCCAGTAGGGGGCTGAACTACCCCATAGCAGCACCTAGAGCCCCTAGCATCTAGGACAGCAAAGAGCAAGAAGGTGGAGTGTGAGTTTCCCCTAATTGGTGCACCTCAAGGGCAGCACCATTAGAGGACTAAAAGCCTAGGGGGGAGCAGAAGGATCTTGAGGAACTGGACTGGAGGCTGGACAACACTGAAGAGTGTGGCTCAGGAAGGGAGAAAAGTGAAACCAATCCATCCACCCACCCCCTCCCGTTTCATAGACAGGAAGACAAGCAGAACTGACCTGACCAGTTTGAAGCCAACAGAAGATTTTTTTCCCTTTCCCCTAAATTCCTTCTTCCCTTCTGTCCTTCTTTCTTTTTTTATTCCTTCCTCCTGCCTTCTTTTATTCATTTATTTTAATTTTTCTTAATATTCCTTCTTATCTTTCCTCCGATCTTTTTTATTCCTTCCTCCTTCCTTCCTTTCCTTTTTGATTCCTTTTTCCTTCCTTCCCTTCTCCTGTTTTTTTTCTTCTTTCTGCTTTCCCACAGGTGAGACAATAAAACTTGAAACTCTGACAAGACCAGAGTGAGACCCTGTTAGACCCATAAACGTCAGCTCAACACCAGTGAGCAGGAGATTAAGTAGACGGCACCACTGTTTCCCACTGGAATTCTACCATAGAAGTTCATACCATAAACCCAGAGAGTCAGAACAGATAAATTGAAGAAGCAGAGTCAAACAAGAACAGTCTCACAAACAATGGGAAGACAAAGAAACAATCCACAAATGAAAGGAAAGGAAGAAGCCTCAGAAAGAATGCTAAATGAAATAGAGGCAAGTCAATTATCAGATACTGAGTTCAAAGCAATGGTTATCAGGAAGCTCACTGAGGTCACAGAGAATTACCAGAAACTACAGGGAAACTACAATAAACTCACTGCAAACTATATTAACATGAAAAAGGAAATAGAAACTATCAACAAGAGCCAAGAGGAAATGAAGAATACAATTTCTGAACTGAAGAACAGAGTGGAGGAATCAAAAGCACACTTGATGAAACAGAGGATCGCATCAGCGAGCTGGAGGACAAAATAGAAAAAAAGACCCAGAAAGAGCAAGAAAAGGAAAAGAGGCTCAGAAAGAATGAAGAGGTAATAAGGGAAATGCAGGAAAACATGAAACATAATAATATCCGCATACCATGGATACCAGAAGGAGAAGAAGAGCAAGGGATAGAAAACCTGTTTGAAAAAGTAATGATGGAAAATTTCCCTAATCTGAGGAGACAAAAAGTCACCCAAATCCAGGAAACACAGAGAGTCCCAAGCAAGAGGAACCCAAAGAGGCCCATTGGAAGACACATCATAATTAAAATGGCAAAATTCCAAGACAAAGAGAGGACCTTAAAGGCAGCAAGGGAGAAAAACGAAGTAACAAACAAGGAAGCCCCAATAAGGTTAGCAACTGACTTCTCAATGGAAACGCTCCAAGCCAGAAGAGAATGGCAAAAAATATTCCAAGTAATGAGAACCAGAAGCCTGCAACCAAGGCTAGTTTACCCAGCAAGGCTTTCCATCAAGATAGAAGGCCGCAAAAAGAGTTTCCCAGAAAAAAGAAGTCTAAAACAATACACTTCTGCCAAACCAGCTCTACAAGAGATGCTAAAGGGCCTGCTTAAAAAAAGGAAGGAAAATACAAAGAGAGAGGAACACAGGTACGAAAAAATGGCAATGAATAACTACCTATAGATAATAACCTTAAATGTAAATGGATTAAATGCTGCAATCAAAAGACATAGAACAAACAGCTCAATGGATAAGAAAACATGACCCACATATATGCTGCCTACAAGCGACCAATCTCAGGACAAAAGACCTACACAGACTGAAAATGAAGGGCTGGAAACAAATTTTCCAAGCGAAGAGGCAGGAGAAAAAAGCAGGTGTAGAAATACTCATATCAGAGAAAATAGACTTCCAAAGAAGGGCCATAAAGAGAGACCCAGAAGGTCACTTCATAATAACTCAAAGGAAGAATCCAACAAGAAGACATAAACATTGTAAATATATATGCACCCAAGATAGGAGCACCCCAATACATAAAGAAAATCTTGGAGGACTTCAAGAAAGATATTGACAGCAACACAATTATAGTAGGGGACTTTAACACTCCACTGTCAAAAATGGACAGATCTTCAAACAAAAAATCAAGAATATTGTGTCACTTAACAATAGCCTAGAGGAAATGGACTTAACTGATATATAGAGAGCTTTTCATCCCAAAGAAGCAAAATACACATTCTTTTCAAGTGTCCATGGAACTTTTTCAAAGATACACCACATGATAGGACACAAAGCAAGCCTCAACAAATTCAAGAAAAGTGAAATCATATCAAGCATTTTCTCTGACCACAAGAGACTGAAACTAGAAACCAACCCCAAAGGAAAAAACCCAAAACACTCAAAATCATGGAGACTAAATAGCATGCTATTAAACAATGAATGGGTCAAGATCGAGATTAGGGAAGAAATCAAAAACTTTCTGGAAACAAATGAAAATGAACTCACAACAACCCAAAACCTATGGGACACAGCAAAGGCAGTACTAAGAGGGAAGTTCATAGCAATACAGGCCTACCTTAAAAAGATAGAAACATTTTAAACAAACAACCTAACCCTACGCCTACAAGAACTGGAGGAACAACAACAAAGACAGCCCAGAGCAAGTAGAAGGAAGGAAATAACCAAGATCAGAGCAAAATTAAATGACATATAGACTAAAAGCACAATTGTAAGGATCAACGAATGCAGGAGCTGGTTTGTTGAAAAGATAAACAAAATTGACAAGCTCTTAATCAGGCTCATCAAGAAAAACAGAGATAGGACCCAAAAAAACACAATCAGTAATGAAAGAGGAGAGACTACAACGGAAATCAATGAAATACAAAGGATTGTAAGAAATTACTACGAAGAACTGTATGCCAAGAAATTTGAAAACCTAGATGAAATGGACACATTTCTAGAAAAATATAATCTTCCAAAACTGAATGAAGAAGAAGCAGAAAACCTGAACAGACCAATCAGAGCAGACGAAATTGAAGCAGTCATCAAAAAACTCCCAAGACAGGAAAGTCCTGGACCAGATGGTTTCACAGGAGAATTCTACAAAGCATTTAAGGAAGACCTAACCCCTATCCTTCACGGACTATTCGAAAAATTCCAAACTGATGGAAGACTCCCAAACTCTTTTTATGAAGCCAGCATCATCCTAATCCCAAAACCAGATAAAGACACAATGAAGAAAGAAAACTTCAGCCAATACCACTGATGAACATAGACGCTAAAATTCTCAACAAAATATTGGCTAAATGCATCCAGCAATACATTAAAAAGATCATACATCATGAACAAGTGGGATTTATCCCAGGGATGCAAGGATGGTACAATATTCGCAAATCAATAAACATAATACATCACATAAGCAAGAGCAAAGACAAAAATCACATGATCATATCAATAGATACAGAAAAAGCATTTGATAAGGTACAGCACCCATTTCTGATAAAAACACTCAAAACAGTAGGAATAGAGAGAGCATTCCTCAACATAATAAAGGCCATATATGAGAGACCTATGGCCAACATCATACTCAATGGACAAACACTTAGAGCTTTCCCACTAAGATCAGGAACAAGACAAGGATGCCCTCTCTCACCACTCCTATTCAACATAGTATTGGAAGTCCTAGCCACAGCAATCAGACAAGAAAAAGCAATAAAAGGCATCCAAATTGGAAAGGAGGAAATTAAACTGTCACTGTTTGCAGATGACATCATAGTGTACATGGAAAATCCTATACACTCCACCAAAAAACTACTCGACCTAATAAATGAATTTGGCAAAACAGCTGGATAAAAAGTCAATACTCAGAAATCAAAGGCATTCCTCTACACCAACAACGAAACTGCAGAAACAGAAATCAGGAAAAAATCCCATTTGATATAGCAACAAGAAAAATAAAGTACCCTGGAATCAACCTAACCAAGGAGGTAGAAGACCTGTCCTCAGAAAACTACACAACACTGAAGAAAGAAATTAAGGAAGACACAGACAAATGGAAGCATGTACCATACTCATGGATTGGAAGAATTAACATCATCAAAATGGCCATACTACCCAAAGCAATTTATAGATTCAATGCAATCCCTATTAGAGTACCCATGACATATTTCACAGAGATTGAACAGACATTTCAGAAATTTATATGGAAGTGTAACTAATGGTCCTGGACTGGTGGACCCAGGGAGGTGGCAGATTGTGGAACAGGGCAGGCAGTGCCACAGCTAGTAGACCCCGGGGCCCTACATTCACTCATAGATAAACCGAGAGGAACGATGGGGGAGCAAAGCAGACTGCGTAACCCAGGGCTCCAGCGCAGGGAAATAAAGCCTCAAATCTCTGAGTGAGAACTCCTGTGGGGGTTGAGGCGGCAGTGGGAGAAACTCCCAGACTCACAGGAAGTACGTAGGAGAGACCCACAGGGGCCTAGAGCATGCACAAGCCCACCCACTTGGGAATCAGCTCCAGAGGGTCCCAATGTGATTGTGGTTAGTGGAGGGAGTGACTGACATCTGGCAGAGAGTGGAGCAAGCACCATTGCTCCCTCTCGGCCCCTCCCCACATAGGCATCACAGAGCAGCAACCAGCATTACCCTGCTCCAGTGAACACCTAAGGCTCTACCCCTTAACGTAACAGGGGCAGCAAGATAAAAAAAATGGCCTAAATGAAAGAATAGATCAAAGCTCCAGAAATAATACAACAAAGAGATAGCCAAACTATCAGATGTACAGTTCAAAACACTGGTAATCAGGATGCTCACAGAATTGGTTGAATTTGGTCACAAATTAGGTGAAAAAATGAAGGCTATGCTAAGAGAAACAAAGGAAAATGTACAGGGAATCAATAGTGATAGGAAGGAAACTGGGACTCAAATCAACACTGTGGACCAGAAGGAAGAAAGAAACTTCCAACCAGAAAAGAATGAAGAAACAAGAATTCAAAAAAATGAGGAGAGGCTTAGGAACCTCCAGGACATCTTGAAACATTCCAACATCTGAATTATAGGGGTGCCAGAAGGAGAAGAGGAAGAACAAAAATTTGAAAACTTATTTGAACAAATAATGAAGGAGAACTTCCCTAATCTGGCAAAGGAAATAGACTTTCAAGAAGTCCAGGAAGCCCAGAGAGTCCCAAAGAAGCTCCCAAGGAGGAACACACCAAGGCACATCATAATTACATTACCTAAGATTAAAAAGAAGGAAAGAATCTTAGAGGCAGCAAGAGAAAAGGACACAGTTACCTACAAAGGAGTTCCCATAAGACTGTCAGCTGATTTCTCAAAGAGACCTTACAGGCAAGAAGGGTCTGGCAAGAAGTATTTGAAGTCATGAAAGGCAAGGACCTACATCCAAGATTACTGTATCCAGCAAAGCTATCATTTAGAATGGAAGGGCAGATAAAGTACTTCTCAGATAAGGTCAAATTAAAGGAATTCATCATCACCAAGCCCCTATTGTATGAAATGTTAAAGGGACTTATCTAAGAAAAAGAAGATAAAAATATGAACAGTATGAACAAAACAAAAAAGCAAACAAAATATAACCAGAGATATTGAAATTAAGAACAATCTAACAATAGCCAGAGGGTAGTGGGGAGGGGATAGTGGGGAGAGGGGTTTACAGGAGCTACTATAAAGGACACATGGACAAAATCAAGGGGGAGGTTGGAGGTTGGGGAGGGAGGTGGTTTGGCTGGGGTGGGGTGGAGGGATCGGGAGGAAATGCAGACAACTGTAATTGAATGACAATAAAATTTAAAAAAAAGAAATATTAATCTCATCTAAAAAATATGAACAGTAAAAATGACAGCAAACTCACAGTTATTAACAACCACACCTAAGGCAAAAACAAAAGCAAACTAAACAAACAACTAGAACAGGAACAGAACCACAGAAATGGAGATCACATGCAGGGTTATCAATAGGGGAGTGGAAGGGGGAGACAGGAAGGAAAGGTGCAGAGAATGAGTAGCATAAATGGTAGGTAGAAAATAGACAGGGGGTGGGTAAGAATAGCATAGGAAATGTAGAAGCCAAAGAACTTATATGTATAACCCATGGACATGAACTATAGGAGGGGAATATGGGAGGGAGGGCGTGGGCAGGATGGAGTGTAGTGAAGGGGTGGGAATGGGACAACTGTAATAGCATAATCAATAAATATATATATTTTAAACAATTACTATTAGAACCAGCTTTTAAGTGATTGCTGGAGGCAAGGTATAGTAATGGCTCACATCATAGCCTTTGGAAATGGATAGACCTGGGTTCAATTACCAGTCCTGCCACTTACTAGGTACTTTTTCTTCAGTTATTCAAGCTTTGATTTCCATATCTGTGAGATATGATAATATCCCATACCTCAGTTGGTAATCACAACGATTAAATGTGAAATAGAAGTGTCCAAAGCACTTGCTCTGCCATTATCATGGTGTTTATATGTGGTTACAACACTGGAATCTATTTGAGCAGGAGTAGGAATCACCAAACAAAAGCTCCTACTAGTAAGGGCAGGAGTTCTTGTCTTTTATGGTATAACAGATTTATAATGTGAGGAAAATTCAGGTGCCTGGGTTCCACTGCCAGAGACTCTGATTCAGTAGTCTGAGGTGAAGCATTTTTTAACAAGCTTTCTGTATGATTCTGATAGATATGTTCCAAGGACTGTACTTTGTGAAAGACTGGCATAGGCCTGAAAAAAAAACTGATTTCAACAATCAAGCAATTATTGGCCTAACACTGTGATACTGACAAAAATTATATTTCGCCCTCTTGCTTGGAAATGGGGGTGAGGGGTCCCTAGCTTTGAGCTGTCTCTGTTCCATTAAGCCAAATATGTTTTAGAGTTAAAGAATAAAAACTTGCTATTTAATTTTCTTTGACTTCTTTTACTTGCTAATTTCTAAAGGCTTTTTCTCTCATTCTCATCTCTCAGGAGACATAACTAATTGCTGAACAAATAAAAGAGAGACTGTTGTAGTTATGGTTAATTAAGATGTTAAGTAAGGAGCACCCCATTTAACAATAGTCTAGTTCTCATCAAAGTTAGAACTGTGGAGTGGCTGATAATGGGACCAAGGATGCATCTTCCTTCTCTGGCTGGTACACACAGCCCCTGCAGTTCAAAATCCCCAGCTCCCTTGACGCCTGTCTGAACAGTTCGATTAGGATATTTGCTCCTTTTATTCTGAGGTCAGATGTTAGGACAAGACACAAATCCTGCCTCTTTGCACAAGACCCAACAAAATGATTCACCTGTTTTTAAACACACACACACACACACACACACACACACACACACACACACACACACACACACCCTCCCCTTTATTTGGCTAAGGTAGTGAGAATAAGGTCGAAGTTCCTACAAAAGGACCTGTACAGCTGTAAGATTGATGAGGTTTGCTTTGACACCACCCATCTTTACTCCATGATGAATAAAAGGTGAGAGAGCCAGCAAGCTTACTATGCTGGCCTAACTGAAAAATCTCTTATATTAGAGAAGAGATTCTAGGGTAGGAGGAATTTTTTATTTTTAGTAGAAGTAAACCATCTGTTTATTTGCATTAAAATATATTATTCATGAAGTATGCTCTTGAGTTCATAAGCTTTTAGCATGCCACAGCTTTGCATCAAACACCATATTCTTTTTTTTAAATTTTTATTGTTATTCAATTAGAGTTGATGTGTTTTCTCCCCATCCCTCCACCTCAACCTAGCTGAACCCACCTCCCTCCCCCACCTCCACCCTCCCCCTTCATTTTGTTCCTGTGTCCTTTATAGTAGTTCCTGTAATCCCCTCTTACTACTGTCCCCACCCCACTCCCCCTGGCTATTGTTAGATTGTTCTTAACTTCAATGTCTCTGGTTATATTTTGTTTACTTTTTTCTTCTATTGCTTATGTTCCAGTTAAAGGTGAGATCATATAGTATTTGTCCCTCACTGCCTGGCTTATTTCACTTAGCATAATGCTCTCCAGTTCAATCCACGCTGTTGCAAAGGGTATAAGCTCCTTCTTTCTCTCTGCTGCGTAGAATTCCATTGTGTAAATGTACCATAGTTTTTGGATCCATTCATTTGCTGAAGGGCACTTAGGTTGCTTCCAGTACTTGGCTATTGTAAATTGTGCTGCTATGAACATTGGGGTGCACAGGTTCTTTTCGATTGGTGTTTCAGGGTTCTTAGGGTATAATCCCAGCAGTGGAATTGCTGGGTCAAAGGGCAGCTCCATTTTTAGTTTTCTGAGGAAATTCCATACTGCTTTCCACAGTGGCTTCACCAGTCTGCATTCCCACCAACAGTGCACTAGGGTTCCCTTTTCTCCGCATCCTCTCCAACATTTGTTTGTGGATTTGTTTATGTTGGCCACTCTGACTGGTGTGAGATGGTACCTCATTGTGGTTTTAATTTGCATCTCTCTGATGGCTAGTGAGGCTGAGCATCTTTTCATATGTCTCTGGGCACTCTGTATGTCTTCCTTGGAGAAGTGTCTGTTCAAGACCTTTGCCCATTTTTTAATTGGGTTGTTTGTCTTCCTGGAGTGGAGTCGTGTGAGTTCTTTATATATTGTGGAGATCAGGCCCTTGTCTGAGGTATCATTAGCAAATATGTTTTCCCATTCTGTTGGTTCTCTTTGTAATTTGGTGCTGTTTTCTTTAGCCATGCAGAAGCTTTTTATCTTGATGAGGACCCATTTGTTTATTCTTTCCTTTATGTCCCTTGCTTTAGGGGACATGTCTGTGAGGGTGTTGCTGCATGGAATGTCTGAGATTTTCCTGCCAATGTTTTCTTCAAGGACTTTTATGGTGATACGAATTATATTTAAGTCTTTTATCCATCTTGAGTTTATTTTCGTGTATGGCATAAGTTGGTGATTGAGTTTCACTTTTTGCACGTAGCTGTCCAGATCTCCCAACACCATTAGTTGAAGAGGATGTTTTTGCTCCATTTTATGCTTCTGCTTCCTTTGTCAAATATTAATTGACTGTAAAGACTTGAGTTTATTTCTGGCCTCTCTGTTCTGTTCCATTGGAATATGTGCCTGTTTTGATGCCAGTACCAGGCTGTTTTGATGACAGTGACCTTGTAATACAGTTTGATGTCAGGTATTGTGATCCCTCCTGCTTTGTTCTTCTTTCTCAAAATTGCTGCAGCTATTTGGGGTCATTTGTGGTTCCATATAAATTTCTGAAATGTTCGTTCTATATCTGTGAAATATGTCATGGGTACTCTAATATGGATTGCATTGAATCTATAAATTGCTTTGGGTAGTATGGCCATTTTGATGATGTTAATTCTTCCAATCCATGAGTATGGTACATGCTTCCATTTGTCTGTGTCTTCCTTAATTTCTTTCTTCAGTGTTGTGTAGTTTTCTGAGGACAGGTCTTCTACCTCCTTGGTTAGGTTGATTCCAGGGTACTTTATTTTTCTTGTTGCTATATCAAATGGGATTTTTTCCTGATTTCTGTTTCTGCAGTTTCGTTGTTGGTGTAGAGGAATGCCTTTGATTTCTGAGTATTGACTATTTATCCAGCTGTTTTGCCAAATTCATTTATTAGGTCGAGTAGTTTTTTGGTGGAGTGTATAGGATTTTCCATGTACACTATGATGTCATCTGCAAACAGTGACAGTTTAATTTCCTCCTTTCCAATTTGGATGCCTTTTATTGCTTTTTCTTGTCTGATTGCTGTGGCTAGGACTTCCAATACTATGTTGAATAGGAGTGGTGAGAGAGGGCATCCTTGTCTTGTTCCTGATGTTAGTGGGAAAGCTCTAAGTGTTTGCCCATTGAGTATGATGTTGGCTGTACGTCTCTCATATATGTCCTTTATTATGTTGAGGAATGCTCCCTTTATTCCCACTTTGCTGAGTGTTTTTATCAGAAATGGGTGCTGTATCTTATCAAATGCTTTTTCCACATCTATTCATATGATCATGTGATTTTTTTCTTTGCTGTTGTTGATGTAATGTATTATGTTTATTGATTCGTGAATATTGTACCATCCTTGCATCCCTGGGATGAATCCCACTTGGTCATGATGTATGATCTTTTCAATGTATTGCTGGATGCGGTTTGCCAATATTTTGTTGAGAATTTTGGCGTCTATGTTCATCAGCTATATTGGCCGAAGTTTTCTTTCTTCGTTGTGTCTTTATCTGGTTTTGGGATTAGGATGATGCTGGCTTCATAAAAAGAGTTTGGGAGTCTTCCATCAGTTTGGAATTTTTCGAATAGTCCGTGAAGGATAGGGGTTAGGTCTTCCTTAAATGCTTTGTAGATTTCTCCTGTGAAACCATGTGATCCAGGGTTTTGAGTCTTGGGAGTTTTTTGATGATTGCTTCAATTTCGTCTGCTGTTATTCGTGTGTTCAGGTTTTCTGCTTCTTCTTCATTCAGTTTTGGAAGATTATATTTTTCTAGAAATGTTTCCATTTCACCTAGGTTTTCAAATTTCTTAGCATACAGTTCTTCGTAGTAATTTCTTACAATCCTTTGTTTTTCTATGGTATCAGTAGTAATCTCTCCTCTTTCATTTCTAATTGTGTTTATTTGGATCCTATCTCTGTTTTTCTTGATGAGCCTACTTAAAGGCTTGTCTATTTTGTTTATCTCTTCAAAGAACCAGCTCCTGGATTCATTGATCGTTAGATTTTGCTTTTATCTTTATGTCATTTAACTCTGCTCTGATCTTGGTTATTTCCTTCCTTCTGCTTGCTCTAGGCTGTCTTTGTTGATGTTCCTCGAGTTCTTGTAGGCGTAGGGTTAGGTTGTTTGTTTGAAATGTTTCTATATTTTTAAGGTAGGCCTGTATTGCTATGAACTTCCCTCTCAGGACTGCCTTTGCTGTGTCCCATAGGTTTTGGGATGTTGTGAGTTCATTTTCATTTGTTTCCAGGAAGTTTTTGATTTCTTCCCTAATCTCAATCTTGTCCCATTCATTGTTTAATAGCATGCTATTCAGTCTCCATGATTTTCAGTGTTTTGGGTTTTTTCCTTTGGGGTTGGTTTCTAGTTTCAGTCCCTTGTTGTCAGAGAAAATGCTTGATATGATTTCAATTTTCTTGAATTTGTTGAGGCTTGCTTTGTTTCCTATCATGTGGTCTATCTTTGAAAAAGTTCCATGGACACTTGAAACGAATGTGTATTGAGATGAAAAGCTCTCTATATATCAGTTAAGTCTATTTCCTCTAGGGTATTGTTAAGTGACACAATATCCCTGTTGATATTTTGTTTGGAAGACGTGTCCATTTTTGATAGTGGGGTGTTAAAGTCCCCTACTCTAATTGTGTTGCTGTCAATATCTTTCTTGAAATCCTCGAGGATTTTCTTTATGTATTGGGGTGCTTCTATGTTGGGTGCATATATATTTGCAATGTTTATGTCTTCTTGCTGAATTCTTCCTTTGAATATTATGAAGTGACCTTCTGGGTCTCTCTTTATGGCCCTTCTTTGGAAATCTATTTTGTCTGATATGAGTATTGTTGCCCCTGCTTCTTTTTCCTGTCTGTTTGCTTGGAAAATTTGTTTCCAGTCCTTCACTTTCACTCTGTGTAGGTCTTTTGTCCTGAGATGGGTCTCTTGTAGGCAGCATATGTGTTGGTGATGTTTTCTTATCCATTCAGCTATTCTATGTCTTTTGATTGGAACCTTTAATCCATTTACATTTAAGGTTGTTATCGATAGGAAGTTATTCATTGCCTTTATTCCTACCTGTGTTACTCTGTCTTTCTCTTTTCCTTCCTTTCCTTAAAGCAGTCCCTTTAGCATCTCTTGCAGAGCTGGTTTGTTGGAAGTGTATTCTTTTAGACTTCTTTTGTCTGGGAAACTCTTTATTTTGCCTTCTGTCTTGATTGAGAGCCTTGCTGGGTAAAGTAGCCTTGGTTGCAGGCCTCTGTTTCTCATTACTTGGAATATTTTTTTGCCATTCTCTTCTGGCTTGGAGCGTTCCCATTGAAAAGTAGTTGCCAACCTTATTGGGGCTCCCTTGTACGTTACTTCCTTTTTCTCCCTTGCTGCCTTTAAGATCCTCTCTTTGTCTTGGAAATTTGCCATTTTAATTATGATGTGTCTTGCAGTGGGTCTCTTTGGGTTCCTCTTGCTTGGGACTCTCTGTGTTTCCTGGATTTGGGTGACTTTTTGTCTCCTCAGATTAGGGAAATTTTCCATCATTACTTTTTCAAACAGGTTTTCTATCCCTTGCTCTTCTTCTTATCCTTCTGGTATTCCTATTATACGGATATTGTTACGTTTCATGGTGTCCTGCATTTCCCTTAATCCCTCTTTATTCTTTCTGAGCCTCTTTCCTTTTCTTGCTCTTTCTGGGTGTTTTTTTCTACTTTGTCCTCCAGCTCGCTGATCCGATCCTCTGCTTCATCAAGTCTGCTTTTCATTCCTTCTACTCTGTTCTTCAATTCAGAAATTGTATTCTTCATTTCCTCTTGGCCCTTGTTGATAGTTTCTATTTCCTTTTTCATGTTGATATAGTTTGCAGTGAGTTCATTATAGTTTCCCTGTAGCTTCTGGTAGTTCTGTTTGAACTCAGAGAGCTCAGTGAGCTTCCTGATGACCATTACTTTGAGGTCAGTATCTGATAGTTGACTTGCCTCTTTTTCAGTTAACATTGTTTCTGAGGCTTCCTCCTTTGCTTTCATTTGGGAATTGTTTCTTTGTCTTCCCATTGTTTGTGAGACTCTTCCTGTTAGCCTCTGCTTCTTAAACTGATCTATTCTGACTCCCTGGATTTATGGTATGAACTTCTATGGTAGAATGCCAATGGGATTCAGTGGTCACTGGTCTTGAGCTGACATTTATGGGTGTAACCCGGTCTAACTCTGGTCTTTGTAGCATCCAGGTTTTCTTGTTTCACCTGTGGGAAAAAGAGGAATGGGGGCAAAAAAAGAAAAAAAAAGAAGGGAAGGAGGGAAAAGGGGAATAGAAAAGGAAAGGAAGGAAGGAAGAAGGAATAGAGAGAGATCGGAGGCAAGATAATAAGGAATTTTAACAAAAATTAAAACAACAGAATAAATAAAAGAAGGCAGGAAGAAGGCATAAAAAAGGTAAAGGATGAAAGGAAGAAGGAATAAAAAAAGAAAGAAGGACAGAAAGGAAGAAGGAATTCAGGGGGAAAGGAGGAAAGAAAAAAAGATAAAAAGAAAGAAAAACTCCTCAGCTGGCTTTAAACTAGTCAGGTTAGTTCTGCTGGTCGTCCTGTCTGTGGAGCTGGAGGGGGTGGTTGGAAGGATTGGTTTCACTTTTCTCCCTTCCTGAGCCACACTCTTCGCTGTTGTTCAGCCTTCAGTCTAGTTCCTCCGGGTCCTTGTGCTCCCCACTAGGCCTTTAGTTCACCAGCTGTGCTGTCCTTGACTTGCACCAATTAGGGGCAACTCACATTCCACCTTCTTGCTCTTTGCTGTGTTAGATGCTAGGGGCTCTTGGTGTTGCTATGGGGTAGTTCAGCCCCCTACTGGGTCGAGTCTTTCTGGGGAATGCAGTCTCCTCTAGCCCTGCAGCTCCCCTCTGCTGGGTGTTCTGTCTTCCTCCTAGAGAGCCAGTAGGCCCTGCAGAGTTCTATGTGCAGGGGCTACGTAGGAGTTTTTCAGAACCTGTGCTTTTCGGTGTGGTTGCCTTCAGTCAGCCAGGCCGTTGATGGGGTTGTGTGGCCGATCTCTGCTTGGGACTTGGGTTGGCTGCCAATACCCTGCTTTGGGTCTGTGCACCGGGTCAGCCAGCCACTGATCTGATTGCGCGCCCACCCAGGCGCTTTTTTTCTGTGTGCCCAGGCAGCCGGGCAGCTTATTGGGATGCGCACCCACCCGGGGTTTCAGTTGTGGGCCCCAGCCCACTGGGGCACTTTGGGTCTGGTGCCCAGGCAGCGGGGCTGCTTATCAGGGCACGTGCTCACCCGGAGTTTCAGTTGTGGGCCCCTAGTCCGCTAATCTGGGTCCACACCAGCCGGGCATCAGGTGAGCACGGGGAGCTGCTTTTCTGCGTTCACAGTCCAGGGGCGGAGGCGGGGCGGGGCACCAGAGACCACGGCTGCTGCGGAGAGTTCTCTAACTAGCTACTACGTGCCTCTATTTTCTTTTTCTTTTTGAGAAATTCTTCCTATTCAATCCCCCCTGGTCCAAACAAGCACCTGGCTGCTCACACAGCCCAGCCTGGCTCTCTCCCAAGAATCCTGCAGCAGACCTTGCGCCTGGGCCGGGGCTTCAGCCACCCTGGTCCCCGAGCTGATCCCAGGGACCTTATTTTCCTTAAGCACTCTTCTTACCATCTGATCTTTCAATGTCCTCTATCTTTGGTCTCCGATCTTCATATATGCTGGAATACTGTTGGCTGTTCGCTCTGCTCCTCAGATCAACTAGGTATTTCACTGGCGTTGAGGGGAAGTGGACTCTGCTCCCACCTATCTCACCGCCATCTTCCCAGTTCCAAAGTGAAACACCATATTCTTTTTACTTTACTTTTGTTGAGTGGAGTGATGGGACAGGAGACCTTGATTTGCACAAGGAGGCATTCTCTACATTGTGAAATGAATCTACAGAATAAGAACTCTATCTCCACTGAGAATTCCCAATCCCAAATCATTTCCCTTAGTTCGGTCTTTTTAGTAACAAGTCACTAGCTACACATTACCTTCTCGAGCAAGCCCATTAAAGACACATGGATGAAGCCAAAGGAGGGTAGGTTGAGGGTGGGAGGTGTGGATGGCTGGGGTGGGTGGAAATGGTTGGGGGAAAATGGAGACAACTGTACTTGAACAACAATAAAATAATAATAAAGAAAAATAGAAAAATCAAACTTAAAAATTTAAAATTAATTGAATACAATTGGATGTCAGATAATTTTACTGTATTGTCCTTAAATCTTGTAATTTGCCATGGACCAATGATAGCTTTATCAATAATTGATACTACTCAGCCCATCTTAAAGAAAAAAGAAATATTTCTTTCCTGTTACCAAATATGTCTACTTTACTTCTTATGGGCCCATGTTAGGATTGTACTTCCCCTTCCCCTACTTTTAAAGTTAGGCATAGCTATGTAACTTGCTTTGGTTTATTAAATGTGAGCAGAAGTGGGAAAAAAAAAGAAGCTGCACAAAATCCCAATGGCTTTACTTTTTCCTGAATTTGGGTTAAATTAATTGAATTTAGTACTATTGGCCTTTCTCCATTCTGTGGAAAGAGGTCACTGGTTCAGAATAGTTTGTAAAACACTTTGCCTATTTAATTTTGATATTTCTGAAAGTCTACCATTCCATGACTGCAGAAATCTGACATTTCACACAGGCTCCACTGCATAATCTTTCCAGTGCTTGCCCTATCTGATCTAGCTAGAGACCATAGTACACTGCACAGAGCACAATACGTTGTTTTGCTGATAACCACAGGCAGCAAAGCACTGGCCTAAGAATAAGGAGATTTTGGTTCCAGTCTCAGGTCTGCTACCAACATGTTTTACAACCTTGAGCAAGTCCCTTACCCATCAGAGAATCAATTTCCTCATCTGTAAAATGAGCAAGAAGATCTCTGAAGAAAGTTTACGCCTGCTCTGCCATTCAATGAGTCTTTATATAAATATTTAATCAAATGCAAATTAGTCCTATCACATCAGCAATCCTGAAGCCTAAGTTCTGGTGTGTGTCAACATCTGCCAGAGAAGAAACTAGTTTTGGAAATTTATCCTACATCTGAAAAATGATATGTATACAAGGTAATCCATTGCATCCACTGACTGTATCAGCGGAAGACTGGAAACAATGCATGTGTCCATTAAAAAGTGGTCTTGGCTGGTGTGTCTCAGTTGATTGGGTGTATTCCCTCAAACTTAGAAGTCACTGGTTCAATTCCTGGTCAGGGCACTTGCTTGGGTTGTGGGCTCTGTGCTCCATCCACAGTCAGGGCACCTGCAGAAGGCAACCAAATGGTGTTTCTCACATCGATGTTTTCCTCCTTCTCTTTCTCCCTCCCTTCTTCTTTCTCTAAAATAGAAAAAAAAATTAAAAAAGAGTAACTGGTGAAATAAAGTCTGGTACAGCCATATAATAGACTAGTATGCAGCTGTGAAAACTAGTAATGAAATTCTCTATTACAGATATGGAAATATCTTTTAGTTTTATATATATATATTAGTTTATTTATATAGTATATATTATAATACAATATACACTATATATTATATTATAATATATACATTTCAGATGCAGAATAGTGTGTGAAGAGTGCTAACTTTTGTGGGGGAGGGAATAATATATATCTTCATTTGCCTGTATTTGATAAGAAAACTCTGAAAAGATTCATAAGAAATCAGTAGCAGTGGTTACCTAGGTTTGCATGGCAGAGGGGGTGGAGTAAGGTTGGAACTGGGTGCCTGAGGACAGGAATGGGAGAGATTTTCACTCTATAAATTTTTATATTCTTAAACTTTTGTGTCATGTAAACATATCATCTATTCAAAAATTGCATAATAAAATAGAATAACAGAATCCCCTTAAGAGCTAGTTAAAAACACTGAGCTTAATGAGACAGAAGTCCAGGAGTCAACAATCTACATTTTTAGCTACTTCCTCTAGTAGATCCTAATGTAAGTGGTGAGAAAAATATACTTACAAAAACACTTGCCTAAACACTTTGCAAAACAGGAAGAATGGCAAAATGCCTGTGGTGTAAGATAGGGCCTCTTTAGCAATGTCTCTACCAAGCAGCCCCATATTAGTTTGAAATTACAAGACTTCCAAATCCATCTGTTACCTTCCTACCTTCCTGCACCTTCCAGGGATGTGACCAAGCCTTCTTTAGGAAGTCTTGATATTTCTTGACGGTGTAAAATATTAAGCCTCTAGCACCTATGTTTGTATGGCTTTTTTATTTTGTAGTATCAGGCTAGCAGGATCTGCTCATTTAGAGGAGTAAGGGTTTTGGGGAAAGAGAAAAAACCCTCCAAAAAACAATTTCAAGAGTCATTTCACTTGCCTTACACTTCTGTTGCCAGCTGGTCTGAGCAGTGCTGCCCTTTGCAGAGCCAGCCACAGGAGCTGCAGTAGCAGGAGTACAACCACTACCTCCTATTAAAGGGAACTGCTTATGCATTTTGAGTCAGGGTGTGAACAATATTAAGGTTTTGCCCGGAACTGGCTTATGTAGGGAACTGTTCCACATGTGGGAAATGCAACTCAGCCCCCACTCGGAAAAGCCAGTGGGTGCGAAGTCCGGCATACAGGACCCATGCCCACGGACAGGTTCTCCAGTGGGGAATTATGCCTGCATTTTACCTAGGCTGCTATGAGACTTGCTCTTGCTAAAACTCCCTCATCCTGAATTGAGGCAGCAAATGTTTACTGAGTATCTTTAACTTCCTAAAGTCCATGCTAAACCTCCCAAGTGTGGAGTGTAACCAATTCAACCACTTTTCCCCTTGATCTGTAACATCCTTCTCTTTGAAGTAATTAGCAACATTCTTTCCTTTGTTATCTGTAAAAGGTAATCACCTATAGCAAACCTGTGCATAGTAAATGAGGACCATCCTTGATGTAATGTGCCCAGAAAAGCAATAAAAGCCTGTCCAGGCAGGGGTCGGGCTCTCTCTCTGGCATTCTCGCCCTCTCTCACTTAGAGAGTGGCCATGCTGTCCCTTTTTCTCCACAGGATTTCTGTAGTCTTTGTGAATTTGTCCATTGCTACCACAACACACAGATCCCATGGGCCAGGATCCACATCAGGCTTACACTTATACTTTTCCTGAGCCAATTTGGTACCCTTTTAAAAGTAATATTAGCCCTGGCTAGTGTGGTTCAGTGGATTAAGTGCCCGCCAGTGAACCAAAGGGTTGCCAGTTGGATTCCCAGTCACGGCACATGCCTGTGTTGTGGGCAGGGTCCCCAGTAGCAACCACACATTGATGTTTCCCTCCCTCTCTTTCTCCCTCCCTACCCCTCTCTAAAAATAAATAAAATCTTTTTAAAAAGTAGAAGTAATATTTATTGCTTATATGTTAAGCACTTACCACATGACCTTATTTTTTCAACCCTGCAAAGTAAGTACTGCACTGTTTTTATCTCCATTTTGCAGATATAGAAAACAAAGCTTAAGTAGGTTAAGTGATGAGCTGCAGGCCACATAGCTAATAAGCAGCACACTTGGGATTTAAATTCTGTCAGTTTGATGCTAGAGTCTGTCACTACCACTTTACTACACTGCCTCTCTTTGGTGGTGGGAGAGGGTTATTCCTACTGAAAGACACAGTCCAGTAATCCAATGGAAAGTTTCTGCAATTTTGTCCCAAGAGCTCAGGGAATCTCCAGAAGCCCTGTCTTTGACTTGCAGTCCTTATCTGTCTGGTTGATTGCTCTGGTCAGCTGTACATGGTTTTCTCTGGAAAAGCTCAGATTCTCTCCCATTGGGATTGGCATTTCAGTGAAGGACTGTCTGCCTGAATTTAACTTTCAGCTTCTCCCTTAATTACTGGCTTTCAGATCACCTTTGGCTTCAATCTCTGAAGCCTCCAAGCAAGTCTAACCCCAAGTTTAATCCAGATTCCCAGACCAGGCCCCCAGTGACTGCCCTGCACTGACCTCATCCTCAAAGACTAAATATCCCCACCTTACTTTTCATTTTAGTCTATGGAGAAATACATGAGACTTTATTCAGTTTTTTCCTGAAGATGTTTTTAATCTCATCATATATAATCTCTTGTGAGAATAGCAGAATTGTAAAAATCATGGACTATTGTCAGACTACTTGGGCCCACATATTACTCATATAACCTTGGGCAAGTTATTTAATCTGTCTCTGTCAAAGTCTCGTCTGTCAGATCAAGATGACAATGTTAGTAGTATCTACCTCATAGGGTGGTTATGAGGATTAAATGAGTCAATACATGTAACCTATTAGGAATAGTATCTGGCTCATAGTAAGTGTGAATATGTGTTAATTATTGCTATTGTTGCAGCTTATGTGTTTGATACTTTTTGTAGGTACCCTAGGATTTCCTTTTCTTCTTACTAACTTTACCTCTTCATACTCTGAGGAGTATCAATCTCAATTTTCTTATTTTAGGATTTAGATACAAAGCCAATTAGACAATGGTTAACATATATCAAACACTTAGGTTCCAGATTCTGTGCTAAATAGTTTACATACAAATTTCATTTACTCCTCAAAATCAAAGTCTTTTTTAAAATTAATTAATTTATTTTTATTCAGTTACAATTGTCTGCATTTTCTCCCCATCCCTCCACCCCACCCCAGCCAGTCCCACCTCCCTCCCCCACCTCTACCCTCCCCCTTGATTTTGTCCTTGTGTCCTTTATAGTAGCTCCTATAGACCCCTCTCCCCACTCTCCCCTCCCCACTCCCCTCTGGGTATTGTTACAATGTTCTTAATTTCAATGTCTCTTGTTATATTTTGTTTGCTTTTTTCTTTTGTTGATTATGGTCCTTTTAAGTTGAGGAAAATGAGAGCTAGAGAAATTATGTAATGGGAGACTGAATATGTCAACGGACAATGTCCAGACCATATATAAAAATAGAACCCTGACTACACCCTTCAGCTAATGCTCAGGAAACCAACCCTTTATTACAATCACCAGATCAGAAAGGCAGCCTGCTATAAGTCAGACTTGTAGAGGGTCAGACTGCTATCTCTGATAATCCAGGAAGCCAAATAATACTCCTTGTAACAACGAGCCCAAAATGCCCCAGAGCTGATTAATAAATGATATCTTCCCTAATTTTCTCCCTGATTCCAACTTGGGACTAATCAGAGAAGGCTCAAGATCATACAAAATATGCTGCTTCTAGTTAGCCTACGTCAGAGAGAAATTTTCTTCTACTCTTCTAGGTTCTTCTGGCTGGTGTAAGAATTATGTTGACATGCCACAGATTAACAGGAAAAAATCCAATTAAATTTAATATGTATTGCTGTTCACCATTTGTTCTATATGAAAATGAGAGCCCAAGGACAAACCAGGCAGTTGAGACTTATATGTATTCTTGAGCTACGGAGAAAAGGGTAGTGGTTTGGGGCTTCAAAAGGGAGGAAGGCAATTCAATGGTGATGGAAAAGCAAATGTTTACTGGGCCATGCAGGGAAAATGGGACACGGAGTGCACTTTGATATCTAGGCCCCGCCTAGTCTGTCCCACCACACTTAGCCCATATTCTTTGTAGATATATATCTATGGTGATAGCTCTATTCTGAGAACAGGCCCTTTATCTAAAATCTTTTAGGCAGTTAAGAGAGAAGTAACAAGAATAACTTCCCAAGTTTTCTGTTTCTTAAAAAATATCTAGTCTAAATTAATGCTTATGACAAAGATATATTTTTAAAATTTTTTATTGTTATTCAATTACAGTTGTATGCCTTTTCTCCCCATCCCTACACCCCACCCCAGGTGAATATATATCCAGAGACATTGAAGTTAAGAACAATCTAACAATAGACAAAGATACATTTTAAGGTGGCAAATTTTGTGCCCATACACCTGCCTACAGCTTTCCCATTGTAACAGCCACCTATTAGGGCATACCTGAAGACTTCTTTTTTCACTATAAAGCTTTTTCACTCCTTTCTCTGCCTTTGAGTATCTACCTAATCCTAGTGACAGTGGCTGACTCTCTTGCTACAGCAAGCTCGGAATGAAATAGTCTTCACTTCTTCTCACTTAATTGGTCTTTGTTTATTTCCACCGTGACATCGTAAGTGTCACAAAGCTATTAAGTGGCAAGCTAAGATTCAAACCCTTAACCAATATGATATACTGTCTCCCCATACATATTTTCAGGATGTTCTTGAATTATACATTTTGATGGCATCCTCTTCACCTTTCCCACTGAAAAGAATTCATCTGTCTAACCTTCCCATATGCAGCAGCCCCTGCCTCGACAATAACTGGAAACTCCCCGTCTTTACCTTCTCTAACTAATCGCACAAATGCAGGTGCAAACTACATATCATAATTACAGGGCTGGCAGCACCCAAGGTAAGAATACAGGTATGTGTTTTCTTCAGGGCTGGCACTTTGAGTAGGCAGTATAATAAAAATAAAGATATAACATTTGTTCACTATTTACTATGTGCCAAGCACCATGCTAGACACTTTATATGCACCAATGATCATATTTAATCTTCAGAACAACTCTAGGAAAAAAATAATTCTGTTATTCCTAGGTACAGATGATGAATCAGAAGAAGAGAGAGCTCCAGAAATAGTGGTATGACTTTGGGGATGGAGAAAACTTCTTTGCTCTCCAGAACACTTCTGGGTAGCTCTCTTTCTGCCTGAATCCCCATTTTTATTTTTTATTTATTTTTAAAGATTTTATTTATCTATTTTTAGAGAGGGAAAAGGAGGTAGAAAGGGAGGGAGAGAAACATCAATGTTCAGTTGCCTCTTGAGCATCCCCCAGTGGGGACCTGGCCTACAACCCAGGCATGTGCCCTGACTGGGAGTCGAACTGGCAAGCTTTTGGTTTGCAGTACGGTGCTCAATCCTCTGAGCCACACCAGACAGGGCTCAAATCCCCATTTTTAAAGAAATGCTGGTTTTATCAAAATACAAATCTCTCTAAAGGGGTAAAACATTGTCTTCCCAGCCCTTCAGATGGAAGTTTAATATTTTTATTTCTTGATTTGAGAGAGAGATTTGCTTTTCCACTTATTTATGCATTTATTGATTGATTCTTATATGTGCCTGACCAGAGATCAAACCTGCAACCTTGGTGTATTGGAACTATGCCCTAACCAACTGAGCTACTAAGCCAGGTGGAAGTTTCATTTCTGAAAGCTGGTTTTGACAGGTAGAAAAGTGGAGAAAGCAAGAACACACTCAGTGAGGGAGTAGAATTTGGGGCGCTTACTGAGGGATATAATTTAGGTAAGGGTCAAAGAGCTGGCCCTGGGTTCTGTTTCATTTCTAGTATCCTTTCCAAGAACAGTGTCTGAGGCCTTCTCATTTCTATTTTACAAGCTTTTCTTTTAAGTTCTGGATGAGGCCATTCCCTCCCCTTATCATGAAAATCAGGTTATGAAACCTTTCTTTTAAAGCTCCTTTAAATTATTACTTACCCCAAGTGGCCTTCTTTGTTAAGGTTAGATCTGTTTTCCCGAGTAAAACATTGTCAAAGCTTTTAGTTCAGCCTGACCATTCAGTTCTTATTATCCAAGGCACACTGCATGTTCCAATCTGTGTACTAATGGACTTTCACTAACCCCACAAGGTGACTGGGTGAGACTGATTTCAATATAATTTGGTTGTCTCATGTAGTCAGAGTGTAAATCATTACCCTATTTTCATCCCTCAGCCCATTCCATCTCCATTCCTATTTTTAAGAAGTTTCCAAATTGGTGATTTGGAGAAATCAGCTACCACCTACACAAAGCAATAGAAGAGAAAGAGAAAAACTAATAAATCAATATTCTGTACCCATCATTAGCTAAGCCTTTTATCTGTGGTCCAGAAATCATTCCTAAATTGGTGTTTTTATAACAGCTGGCTTCCTATGTTTCTCCCTAAACTAGGTGAGGGAAAAGGAGAAAGGAAGCTGGAGAGAAAGGAGAAGACATGTCTAAAAAATTTTCCTTATATGTCCCATCCTACACCATCCCTATCACAAACCCCAACCCTCAACTGAAAATGGAATTAGACAATTGAAGGTGGCTCTGGGTTGGAAGGGAACAGTAGCTTTTCCAATTCAGCCTGAGATTTAGTGACACTCTTATAGACCACACACCATCTTTTACATGTGTTTAAATATATAATTTCAAGCATACGCTTTCTCATATTGACCCCACTCTCACAAATATACACCCAGAAATACACAGTTTTATGGCTTTGTGTACCATACAAAGGTGACTAGGCCTAAGAAATGTATTTAAGTTTGCTTTCCCATGCTCCTGCTCTTTTTTCCTGCTAGTACTGGCTTCCCTTCAGCTGTGTGTGTGTGTGTATGTCTGGTGGGGAGGGGGCACTCAGTGGAGGTAAGGGAGGAGAAAGGGAGAGGAAGAGGAAGGCACCAGTCACTAGTTTAGGATCAGCTCCAAGAGTGGTCTAAACCAGGAGTCTATAAATGACAAGAAAGTAAATATTTTAGGTTTTGCCAGCCATACAGTCTCTGTTGCACCTACACAACTCTGCCATTTTAGCATGAAAACAGACATAGATGATATGTAAATGAATGAGTAAGGATATGATCCAATAAAGCTTTACTTATAAAAACAAGTGGTGAGCTGGATTTGGCCTGTAGGCTGTGTGGTTTGAAGACTTCTGATCCAAAATAATGAGAAGGCTGGAGATCATGACTATATGACCACTGTTTGAGCCTGTCAAGTTGAGTGCCTTGAAGCTTCACAGGTCATAATTTTGAACACCACTGATTACTACCCAGACATTCGAGTAAAAGTCATGGTACAGGAGGATGTAAAAGGATTAGGCTCAGGGTGGCCTGACCTCAAGACATACTCTGGTATTGCTGTTTTAATACATAAATCCCAAAAGGAGCTGGCTTTCTTTCTATTTCTACTACTTCCTAAAAATATAATGTGTATTTTGTGTGTAGGGGGGTAGGAGTTAGGAGGTTTCATATGGAGGTTTCCAGTGACTTGAGATTCTGATGAATTGGGTTCCAGTCAACTAAGTTCTCTCTACATCCAAGTTAGCAGCACAGCAAGCTTGCTCACCAGTCAGGGCTTAGCACTGCTAGGGCCAATGGACTTATCCATCAGTATCCAAGGTTCACATATGGCTTGATCATAACTCTTGCAGGCCTACACTATGACTGGGTCTCAATGCTCCTTGGAGGGCTTCTGTAATATGCCGGCAGGGTACACTTGCCCAGAGGATATGAATCCACTCGAGACCTGAGAAGACAAATAGGGTTTGCTTTGTGTGCCAGTACCAGCTGGTTGGTAGGTAGCTGCTGTCTTTTGAGAGTGATTTTGATACCTGCTATGGGCATAAGAGGAGAGGAGGAAGTATAAAGACACCAGATCTGCTCCAAGCCTGGCAAACTACAAAGGATATCTAAGAAATGCAGACTTATTTTCTGAGTCTTAACCTGTTAGCGACTGGCTGGCCAATGAGAGACATTCCTTCAAACATCTGAGTAGATCAAATGACTCAATGGGAAGTTGGTCCAGTCAGGGCCTATTTTTGTGGCTATTACCTGTGGCACACTCTAGAGCACACACTCCTTCCCAGGGTGTCCTGTAAAGAGGGCTGTGTTGACTTTCCACCACCTATATTCACTGTCCTAGTACTGAGGGGTGCAAATAGAGATGGGAAAGAGAATGGCCTAGCCACTAAGGTTTTTTCAATCTACTGGAAGAAACTAATATGCAAATTAGTATATAAACCATAAAGTAGATTGAAATGCATCCTGTAAAAACAGACTAAAGAAAATGATGTGGGAGCACAGAGGAAAAAAAGGAGCTTTAATTCAGAAGAAATGGGGTTGGGAACTTAGAAAGGTAGATTAGGGAAGTTCCATTGGAAGAGTTAGCCTATGAACTAGGCCTTGAAGGGGATGTCAACTTTAAGGGGCAGAGAGGATGGTGGAGATCTGCTTACATAAAGGTCCCCTTGCCTGTGGTCCAGTGGTATTCAGTGTTATTTATACCCCACCATACCTGAGCAATATGATATGTCCCATCCATTCACCTGTCAAATTTTTTGAGTACCTATGCATAGTGTGTCTAGTTGTCAGCCAAAGGCTGCAGTGGTGTGACCTAGCCTCTTTCCTAGGAGACTATGTTTCTCAGCGGGGTATCTCCACTCCAGCCTTCCATTCTGGCAGCCCACATTCCCACTGAGACCAGAGCCTGCCTTCTTGCTTTCATTTAAATTTTTAATCATTTTATTTATTTCTAGTAGGAAATGCATGCACATGATCCTCTAAATGCAAAAGGGTATAAATACACCCTGTCTTATCTAACCATTGTTAACAGTTCCTTATGTATTGTGCAGGAGAGAATCCATATAAACACAAGCAAATATGGACATGCTCTTATCAAAAATGACAGCATATCATACACATTGCTCAGCATCTTGCTTTTTTTACACAACCATGAAGCTTGAAGCATAAGCACATAAAACAATGAGCCATTTTTTGGATGTAAACTATTCCTTTGTATGGATGGCCATGAATTATTTAACCAGTGTCTTATCAAAAGATATTTAAGTTTTCCATAATATTTTGATACTGAATAATCTTTACACATGTGAGAGTATGTTTGTGTGATAAATTACTGAAAGTAGAATGGCTGCATCAAATGGTGTGACCATTTGTAACCTTTGCATACATATTGCCAAATTGTCCTCCATAAAGAAGGTCCAATCTATGCATCCAACAGCCCATTGTGTTTCCAAACTTATTCATATTCTTTAACCTGTTATATGAAATATGAGGTCTCATTGCAATATGAAATTTCATTTCTTTTATTATGAGTGACAGTGATCATGTTTTTATATGTTGAGTCATTTGTACTGTCTGTTTTATAATTTTTTACTTATAATTCATTTTTTATGGTTGTTCAAGTTCAGTTGTCTACATTTTCCCCACACCACTCTTCTACCCCCCAGCCATTCCCACCTCCCACTTCTGATCCTACCTTCCTTGGTTTTGTCCATGTGCCCTTTATAGATGTTCCTGAAAACTCTTCCCCCTTTTTCCCCCATTATCCTCTCCCAACTCCCTTGTGGTTACTGTCGGTTCATTCTTAATTTCAATGTCTCTGGTTATATTTTTCTTGCTTGTTTGTTTTGTTGATTAGGCTCCACTTAAAGGTGAGATCATATGGTATTTGTCTTTGACCATCTAGTTTATTTCACATAGCATAATGCTCTCCAGTTCCATCCATGCTCTCACAGAGGGTAGGAACTCCTTCTTTCTTTCTGCTGCATAGTATTCCATTGTGTAAATGTGCCATACTTTTTTGATCCACTTGTTTACTGATGGGCACTTAAGTTGCTTCCTACACTTGGCTATTGTAAATTTTGCTCAGATATTCCATGCAGCAATGTTTTCACCGATATGTCCCCTAGAGCAAGGGACATAAAGGAAAGAATAAACAAATGGGACCTCATCAAATTAAAAAGCTTCTGCATGGTTAAAGAAAACAGCATTAAAATGAAAAGAGAACCACTGTATGGGAAAACATATTTGCCAATGATACCTCGGACAAGGGTTTCATCTCCAAAATATATAAAGAACTCACATGCCTCCACTCCAGGAAGACAAACAACCCAATTTAAAAATGGACAAAGGACTTGAACAGACACTTCTCCAAGGAGGACATACAGAGAGGGCCCTGAGGTACATGAAAAGATGCTCAGCATCACTAGCCATCAGAGAGATACAAATTAAAAACACAATGAGATAACACTTAACACTGGTGAGAATGGCCATCATAAACAAATCAACAAACAAGTGTTAGAGAGGATGTGGAGAAAAGAGAACCTTAGTGCTGGTTCTGTTGGTGGGAATGGAGACTGGTGCAACCACTATGGAAAAAAGTATGGAATTTCCTCAGAAAACTAAAAATGGAACTGCCTTTTTACCCAAATTCCACTGCTGGGATTATATCCTAAGAACCCTGAAACACCAATCCCAAAGAACCTATGCACCCCAATGTTTATAGCAGCACAATTTGTATTTTCTTTTCTATGAACTGTTTGTTCATGTCTGTTGCCCATTTTTCTATTGGCTTAGTGGCCTTTTCTTTATTAATTTGCAACAGCTCTTTATATAGTAAGGAAATTAGCTATTTGGGAATTAAATTGCAAATATGTTTCCTAGGTTACAGATCTTTCACTGTAGTAGTGATATGTCTTATAATTTCTCCCATTTCTCACTCAGAGGAGGTAGTAAAGTAACTTTATTGAGGATTATTTCCTGCATCTACATACAGCCTAAGAAAGCTTCTCTCCTTTTGTCTGACCCCTATGTTCGAGATCCTATTTTTGCTTTCTTGCTAAAATATTACCTGGCTAGCAATCATCTGCCTTTTTCAAGTCAATGAATCTTTAAGAATCTGATTGGAAGATCCAAGATGGTGATAGAGTAGGTGGAAGTTACAATCATCTCCTCCCAGCACCAAATTGGAATTATAACTAAATTATAGAAAAATTGTCTTGAATAAACCAACTGAAGATAAGTCCTATAACCAAGGATTTACAGAAGAAACCACATCAAGATTGGTAGGAAGGGCAGAGATATGAAAAGGTCTGGCCCTGTTCACATGGGTGGTAGCTGAGATTCTGGAGGGATATCTCAGCTGCCAAGCTTCCCCCTGAGGAGTGTGGGGTCTCAACTCTATGTCAGCTACCCAGCCTAGAGCATCACTGCTGGCAAGAGGTGCCCACATAACATCTAAGTGTAAAAATCAGCAAGGATTCTGTCCACCAAGAAGAGACAGGGTCTACTAGAGACCCAGATGTCATTGTAAAAGGGCCAGCACATAAAATCTCATTCATAGCCACACACCCTGAGCTCTGGAGGAGGTAGGGCAGAGTGGACTAGAGTCGTGTGAGGAGAGGCTGAGGTTTTTGGCTCTTGTGAGAGAGCTGAAGTGACAGCCACCAGGATACCTATGCTGAGTCCCTCTCCCACACTGTTGATGCCATCTTTCTTGGATGGAACACTTCCCTCTATATGGCATCAGCCTGGAGAATGCAATAAACCCACCCTGCTTAATCCCTGTCCCCCACTCTTTGGAGCTCACACTCTGTAGAGGAATCAGCTGCATGGTTGGGTCCCTGGTGTAGAAGTACAGGCACACTCAGGGGGTGTCGGTGACTAAGTTGTGTGATTCTGCAGAAGAGGCCATTCCCCCCACCTTCCCATGAGCTGGAACAGGACCTCTCCCTTACAGGAGAACCACTAGGCCCACCCTCACAACCCTTGACAGCCCCCCTCATCCACGCTCCTGAGCTTGGGCTCACCAGAAGGTCTGGCAAGAATTCAGCAGAAACAGAATTGTGTGGTTCTAGCACAAGGGCCACTTTTCCCTTACATACCTCACCAGTGAAGAGCCTTATATTCACACGGCCAAATTGTAGTCTGTTTGGGCTTGATAAACTCTGCTGGCCTCACCCTGACTATTCCCTGAGACCCCACCCTACAACAAAGGTCTGTGGGCACCTAGTGGGTGACATCTAGTCTTGGTGTACCCTGGGACATTTGCTGAGTGGCCTCGGATCCAGCAATGACACCAAGTTTGAACCTGTATAAATCTGGTGAACACCACTCATCCCTACCTGGTGACTCACTGAGAACCTACCTCATGCCACTCAAGTACCAACAGAGGCACTTTCAGTGACTGAGCCAAATAAGCAGCGGGCAGGTGTAGGTAGGCAGAGGTGATCTCAGGGTGCCTTGGAACTTTTGCTGACCTGCCACTGAGCCCACTGCTGGTAAAGGCCAGCCTTGGTGCACAGCTTGGTCCTTTCCACACACACCCAGGCTCTTCAAAGGCAGCCATAAACTGTGGATCACTTTGTAGCTCCAAACAGGTTGCCCAGGGCCAGTCACAGGCAGCATCTGACATGGAGCTGCTCCAGAGTGCCTTCCAAGAGCCCCCAGAACCAACATGCCCAGTGGCCAGCTTCAGACAACATCAGAGAAGGATCCAATAAGCTTCACAAGTGGCATATCCAAAGGGAGATCTTGGCAGGCCCCAGACACTACAGAGGCAAATTGTGCTCCATGTGGTCAGCAGCTTGTACATTGTGTATGGGGTTGATCCTCACAGTCAGACAGCCTGAGGGTAGAACCCATGCACAAATGGACCAATAGCAATCAAGATTCAATTACAACAGGAAGGCCTACATAATCCACACAAGATACATTCCTGGAGCTCCAGCTAAGGTGATCAAGGAGATTGTGTCACTGGGTCCCACAGGACACCTACTACATAAAGCCACCTTACCAACACTGGGCTACATAGCAGATATACCTAATACATAGAAACAAACACAAAAAGGCAGCCAAAATGGGAAGATACAAAAACACACTCAAAATGACAGAACAGGAGATATCTCCAGAAAAAGAACTAAATTAAGTGGAGGCAAACAATTTACCAAATATAGAGTTAGGATTATAAGAATGCTCAAGAAACTTAGTGAGAATTTCAATAGCATGAAAAACAACACAGAAGTTATAAAAATAACTCTTTTCAGAAATGAAGAATACAATATCTGAAATGAAGAATACAGTAGAAGGACTAAACAATAGGTTAGATGAAGCAGAGGACTGAATCAGTGATTTGGAAGACAAGGTAGGAAAAAATCACCCAATCATAGCAGCAAAAAGAAAAAAGAATTTAAAAAAAAGAGGATAGTTTAAGGGACCTTTGGGACAACATGAAATGTAACAACATCTGCATCTTAAGGGTGCCAGAAAGGGAAGAGAAAGAGCAAGGGATTGAGAAGGTATTTGAAAAAATAACAACTGAAAATTTCCCTAACCTGGTGAAGGAAAAAGACAGAGAAGTCCAAGAGGTGCAAAGCATCCCTAACAAGATAGCAGCACAATTTACAATAGCCAAGTACTGGAAGCAACCTAAGTGCCCATCAGCAAATGAGTGGATCCAAAAACTATGGTATATTTACACAATGGAATTCTATGCAGCAGAGAGAAAGAAGGAGCTTATACCCTTTGCAACAGCATGGATGGAACTGGAGAGCATTATGCTAAGTGAAATAAGCCAGACGGTGAAGGCCAAATACCATATGACCTCACCTTTAACTGGAACATAATCAACAGAAGAAAAAAGCAAACAAAATATAACCAAAGACATTGAAGTTAAGAACAATCTAACAATAGCCAGGGGGGAGTGGGGAGGGGACAGTGAGGAGAGGGGATTACAGGAACTACTATAAAGGACACATGGACAAAATCAAGGGAGAGGTTGGAGGTGGGGGAGGCAGGTGAGTTCAGGTGGGGTGGGGTGGATGGATGGGGAGAAAAGGCATACAACTGTAATTGAATAACAATAAAAATTTTTAAAAAAGATGAACCTAAAGATGCACATATTAAGATACATCATAATTAAAATGGTAAAGGATAAAGACGTAGAGAGAATCTTAAAAGCAGAAAGAGAAAAACAGTAAACTACCTATAAGAGAGCTCCAATAGGCTGTCAGCTGATTTCTCAACAGAAACATTTTAAGCCAGGCGGGATTGGCACAGAATATTCAAAGTAATGAAAAAGAAGGACCTACAACAAGACTACTTTACCCAGCAAGGCTATCACTTAAAATTGAAGCAGAAAAAATAAAAAGAGCTTTCCAGTGAAGAAAAAGTTAAGGAGTTTATTACCACCAAACCAGTATTGCCAGAAATATTCAAAGGTCTTCTTTAAGAAGGGGAAGATGAGGAAAAAAAGGAACACAGTTATAAAAAATAAAATGACAATAAATACATATCTATCATTAATCACTTTAAATGTAAATGGCTTAAATGCTCCGATCAAAATACATAGGGTAGCTTATTTGAAAGAATATTTGCCCCCTTATGTTCATTGCAGCACTATTTACAATAGCCACAATTTGGAAACAGCCTAAGTGCCCATCAGTAGATGAGTAGATAAAAAAGTTGTGGTACATTTACATAATAGAATACTACTCGTCTACAATAAACTAGGAAATTTTACCTTTGGAACAGCATGGAAGTACCTGGGGAGTATTATGCTAAGTGAAATAAGTCAGTTAGAGAAATACAAATACCATATGATCTCACTTATATGTGGAATTTAATGAACAAAATAAACAAAATAGAAACAGACTCATAGATATAGAGATCAGACTGAGAGGTGTCAGAAGGGTGGGGTTTTGGGGAGCTGAGTGAAATAGGTGAAAGGATTAAGCAAAACAAACAAACAAACAAACAAACTCATGAATACAGACATGAGTATGGTGATTTGATTACCAGAGGGAAAGGGGTGTGAGCAAATAGAAGAGGGTAAAGGGGGAATAAATGGTGACAGAAGGAGATTTGACTTTGGGTAGTGAACACTCAATACAATATACAGATGATGTATTATAGAATTGTGCACTTGAAACCTATGTAATTTTATTAGCCAATGTCACCCCAAGAAATTCAATAAAATTAATTTTAAAAAGTGGGACAACTGTAATATCTTAATCAATAAAATATATTTAAACATAATGATAATTTAGTCAGAGCTATGCACCCAATTGAAATAAATGTACTCTTATATAACATACCTACAACTTTGCATTTACTTTTAGGGAGGTCATAACCATTCTGAACAGCAGTGTTGTTGTTTTTTTATCCTCAACCCAGGACAATTTTTTTTTCATTGCTTTTAGAGGGAGAGGAAGGAGGGGGGAGAGAGAGAGAGCAGAGAAGCATTGATGTGAGAGAGAAACATTGATTGGTTGCCTTCTCATAAGGGCCCCAACTGGAGATCAAACTTGCAATCTGGGTACGTGCCTTGACTGAGAATTGAACCCATGACTTTTCAGTCTATGGGACAATGCTCCAACCAATTGAGCCACACTGGCCAGGACTGGAGTAGTGCTTCCTGAAGTGTGACCTAAGGACAACCTATATCAGAATCTCTTGGGAACCTTGTTTAAAATGCAAGTTTCTGAGCCCCTCCTTAGGGTGAAGGAACCATACTCTTTGTAAATGAATGGAGTCATGGAATTGTATCTAAGTACATTCTTGTAACTATGATACACAAAAAAGCATCCCACAACCTAGGGGAATCCATGGATCCAGGTCAAGAACCCCTGGTTTAAGTGTCAATCCTCAGTTAGAGTGAATTCTGGTAGAAAAATTTGAAAGAGGAAAATCCTCAGGATTCAAGATTCAAATGAAGCTGTACAGGTGGAGTGATGGATGGGGAAAATGACTCTTGTTCAGAGGTTTCTTAAATTATACCATGTTGTCAGTCAATTATAACAGTGTGTGTGTGTGTGTGAGAGAGAGAGAGAGAGAGAAGAAAAGGGAGAATCATGTGTGAAGCTATCTTTATCTTTGTTGATATGTATACTAAAATGATCTTTTTAATATTTTTTCTCTTTCTCCCTCCCCACTTCCTCTTTGTCTCATTTTTCATTAAAGTGCAAGCAAAGCATTTCCTTACTCCAAGATGTAAAGGTGTTGTTAAACGATAAGTGGTTTATGGGCAAAGCAGGTTTTAGTAGCAGCCTAAATAATGCTAAAAGATACTGTTGATAAGGGTGATTTGATATGAATTTGATCTTTTCACAGAAGAGTGTGCTAAGGAGAAATAGTCACTTGGTTGTCAAGAACTCAGCTCTTGCTCTCTGCGGGCCACAGGACCATTCTTTCATGTTGGTGGCACTTTCCCATCCTATAAGCAGCCTCTCCCAGGGTACCCACTAGCCTTCTTTGTTGAGCAGTGTTTTCTATTCTCATGAAATACATAGTGTGGTCTCTTATAGCAGAGTATCTTAATTATGTGGTCCTCTATGTGGGCAAAAGCACCAAGCACACAATTTGCATAGAGTGCCACGTGTCTGTTGGGAACTGCCCTGCCTGGTTTCAGAAGCTGTAACCCCCATGGTTAAGGCTGAGTCAGAGACCTTGGGACTATAAGCCACTAAGGAGACAAAGCTTATCTCCCTGGCAGGTGTGCCATCTCTGCCCACTTCACCCTGCTTGGCCCTGAGCTTGACCAGTTAGCCAATGACAGGTAAGATTACTCAAGGGAGGAACGACCTAAGACAGGCATGGTCATGAAAAAGGCCTACAGGGAAGGACTTGGGGGGGCTATAGAAAAAAGGGGTGATGGACCCTCGCCCCTCGGCTTTGACATAGCCTGAGTCCTCATTCTGTGCAAGAAGTCTCCTAATCTCTTAGCTGCCTTACTTCCCTTGCCTGATTTAAGCCAGAAACAATGACAGAGGGTGGTGCAGTCCTGTGCTGGAAAGGGCAGATTCCCCGGGGAATCAGGCCTAAAAAAGAATGTGTAAAATCCTGTGAAACCTGCTTTGCTTATACCCTCAGCTTAAATGATAAGGGTCCAAGCCTGAAATGAGTTTGTTTCCCAAAGTTTTATAGCCCTTTAACTAACTGACCCTAACTCAGAATAAGCCCTCAAAGTTCTTTATATGTTATCCATTGCTTGACCCTTACTGCCTGACAATGATTGGTGAGCTTTACCTGTATTCCTGTGAAAAATGAACCTAATAAAAGCCCATGGAGGAAAAGGCTCTTGGCCCTTCTCCTTTGAGAGATCGGCCACCTCTCCTCCCCAAGCAGATCATGTCTTGGTAGATTTATTCTCATCCGTGGTGGCTGGGGGGGCTCTGCAGGTGGAGCCCCCCCACAGGTGTCCATGAACTTCTTGGAGCCTATCCATGAGCTCCCTAGGGCACTTCTTCCTAAACTCTAGTCCTGGACTTCTGAGCATCTGGATCACTCCAGGACCTTGGTAGAAATCCCAGAGCCTACACTTCATTCCAGACCTACTGAACCAGAATTTCCTGGACAAGCTCCCCAGATGGTTCTGATACACACTGAAATGTGGGATATATGGGGTCTGAGTTAAGAACCTGCTAGAGGGTTCCTTCTTGAGTTAACTAGTGGGATACTTCAGTTCCCATGGGAGTCTTCTCCAAGTGAAATCAGTGAGCTCAGGGGAGTGAAAGACACTGGGGTTCTACCATGTGAGTCTTCAAGAAATGAGGCTAACACACTGATTTTGTTTCCTTCCCAGATCAGATTCTATTGGGAGAATGCTGGAAGGCCAAGTATGTTTGGGAGATGAGAAAATAAGATATTCCAGCCTCAGAGCTAGTCAATGATTCTCGTTATAGATACAGTCGATCTAAGCCCTCTATCTGTAAACATGGACTTGAAAATTGAGGTGCACAGCCTGCTGCTGCTCAGCAAGGAGAGGAGGCTCAGGTGGACCAACTCCTAGTTAATAACAGAGCACCTGGCTGTGGCAGCCTGCCTAGCTTCTGGCAGCCTGAGAGTGTCTGGGGTGAGGTGAGGAGAAAGGCATCCTCTCCCCAGCTTCATTCCCCACACGTGCCCCTCCAACTCCTTTGAGCTCAGACAGAGGATACTCTCTGGGGAGCTGTATGACTCTCCAGTGCAGCCCCACTTCTGTCTTGCTAACTTCCTGCTAATAAACAGTCTTTGAAGAGATGAGGTGGGCAGCCCTCCTGGAGGGCTACACATACAACTGTCAGATGGTTGGAGAAGCCACAGCAGGGGGAAGGAGGCAGGAATGTTCACGCTGCTTTGTGTGCACACAGGAGATTGAAGATTCCACCCAACAGCCACTGCCAGATGCTGTGGCAAAATAAGCACATTATGGTTTATTTCTTGAACCAGAAGTGTACTTTAAGGTGGTCACCTTTAATGTGGGGCCTACTCTGCCACCAAACTCAGTTCAGCCCTCAGTTCCAAGAGGAACCACTGGGACTCAATAGAACCAACCAAGGATAAATAAATAAGCGCAGAAGGGTAATTTCCCAACCCAACCTCCAATTTCTTAGGATCATTGACAGTTCTATCTGCAGCAGCAATATATTCCCTTCTTGAGTTGGTTTGGGTAGGGGGTAAGCTGCTCCCAGCTCTCAAATATAACACATATCATAATGGGCTCTGTCTTTGTGCCTAAAAATCTTCAATTTAGGAGGTGCTACTTTTCACTGGGGTATGCATTCTCAATAGAGCAATATCAGCCCCAAAGGGACAAAAAACAGTTCTTAGGGATGGAGGGATCTTAGATATTACAGTGGTGTGAGGCCCCAAAGGACAACAGCACATAAACAGATACACATACAACTGTGATATTAAAATTTCATGAGGAGAAAGAGAATAGGGCATAAAATGCTTAAAAAGGCTCCTTAGTAGCACAATAATGCAAAAAAAAAAATTGGTAGAGAAGCACTCGTCTAGGGAAAGAAACACAACTTGTAATACTGGGGCTTAATCTGGTCCTTGGTCTGCTTATTTTCAGCCTGCTTATTTATTTTATTATTTTTAATTTTTATTATTATTCAATTACAGTTGTATGTCTTTTCTCCCCATCCATCCACCTGACCCCAGCCGAACCCACCTCCCTCCCCCACCTCCACCCCCCCCTTCATTTTGTCCAGTGTCCTTTATGGTAGTTCTTGTAATCCTCTCTCCCTGCTGTCCCCTCCCCACTCCCCCCTGGCTATTGTTAGATTGTTCTTAACTTCAATGTCTCTGGTTATATTTTGTTTGCTTTTTTCTTCTGTTGATTATGTTCCAGTTAAAGGTGAGATCATATAGTATTTGGCCTTCACCGTCTAGCTTATTTCACTTAGCATAATGCTCTCCAGTTCCATCCATGCTGTCGCAAAAAGTAGGAGCTCCTTCTTTCTCTCTGCTGCGTAGTATTCCATTGTATAAATGTACCACCGTTTTTGGATCCACTCATTTGCTGATGGGCACTTAAGTTGCTCCCAGTACTAGTTTTTTGTAAATTGCGCTGCTGTGAACATTGAGGTGCATAGGTTCATTTGGATTGGTGTTTCAGGGTTCTTAGGATATAATCCCAGTAGTGGAATTGCTGGGTCAAAAGACAGTTCCATTTTTAGTTATCTGAGGAAATTCCATACTGTTTTCCACAGTGGCCTCACCAGTCTGCATTCCCACCAACAGTGCACTAGGGTTCCCTTTTCTTCACATCCTCTCCAACATTTGTTTGTGGATTTGTTTATGTTGGCCACTCTGACTGGTGTGAGATGGTACCTCATTGTGGTTTTAATTAGCATCTCTCTGATGGCTAGTGATGCTGAGCATCTTTTCATATGTCTCTGGGCCCTCTGTATGTCTTCCTTGGAGAAGTGTCTGTTCAAGTCCTTTGCCCATTTTTTAATTGGGTTGTTTGTCTTCCTGGAGTGGAGTCGTGTGAGTTCTTTATATATTTTGAGGATCAGGCCCTTGTCTGAGGTATCATTGGTGAATATGTTTTCCCATACTGTTGGTTCTCTTTGTATTTTAATGCTGTTTTCTTTAGCCATGCAGAAGCTTTTTTATGTTGATGAGGTCCCATTTGTTTATTCTTTCCTTTATGTCCCTTGCTTTAGGGGACATGTCTGTGAGGATGTTGCTGCTTGGAATGTCTGAGATTTTCCTGCGAATGTTTTCCTCTAGGACTTTTATGGTGTTACGACTTATGTTTAAGTCTTTTATCCACCTTGAATTTATTTTTGTGTATGGTGTAAGTTGGTGATCGAGTTTCATTTTTTTGCACCTAGGTGTCCAGTCTTAAAGAGGCTATGTTTGCTCCATTTTATGCTCCTGCCTCCTTTGTCCAATATGAATTCAGCCTGCTTATTTAAAGTGCTGTTTCTTTGGTCATTGCTGTAGTAAGTGAGTAAATAATGTTTTCCTAGACAGGCTGCCCTAGGTGAGTGATTTTGAGGGAAGGGGTAGGTTGAAGGACAAATAGCTGTTGAAGATATGTGCAGAGTGCCAAACTAATAATTTGATTGGACTTTCAAGACTGAAGCCTAACCCCTAAATTAATTTCAAAAAGCACCTTTCTTTCTAACACTAATCTTAGAATTCTCAGAATTTATAGTTTCTCTTTCCACCTCAAATTAGATGAGGGTTTTCTAAATCAGAGAAGGGCCCTGAGTGATCTTTGCTATGAGTCAATGATCCCAGATGGCAAAATTGCTCCCCATCACTTGATTCAGGCATCAGTCTTCTTACCCAATGTTCTTTACCCCTGATGCTTAACCGAAACCTGGCTTTCTGAGCAGACCTCTCTAGTGGAGTTGGCTCTTTCCCTCCCAACTTAGCAACTTCTAGGCTAGCACGTGGGGTGTGTGTCCTTGCTCCTCAGTGCTACTTCCAGATCACTTTCCCTCCACCTTCATGTCAAAAACTCTATTCCTTTGAAGTTCCTCTAGCCAGCAATACCATATTTTCCTCTTGTGCATTACGGCCATTTTCTAAATTCCCCATTATTCAATGAATATATAGGCACCTGCCTCTCTGTCTTCTTCTCTATCCCAAGTTCTATCATCTTTCTGGATCTCCATTCAGCACTTTGAAAATTCAGTTTACATTCTCCCTACAGCAAAGTGATATTTTTAAAATATAAATTGAATCATATCTTTCATCTCTTTCTACCCTATAGTTGCCTTCCCATTGCTCTTAGGATGAAGCTTGTACAGTTACATGCTGCTTAACCATGCAAATAACTTTTGAGAAATGTATAATTATG